>NC_081412.1:612101381-612301381 GCF_030272615.1 Cryptomeria japonica | reverse complement strand
CTACATAAGTGATGATCGTACTCATTCATCGGAGTTTGTACAAGGATGCTTTAAAGTTTTCTATGATAGTTTAAGGGAAAGGAACATACGATACAATTGACACTTAATATGGTCAGATAATTGCACTGCACAATTCAAGAATACAAGGATGTTTTATTGGCTGACAAGAATGCATGTGACAAGTGATGTACAACATTTTTGGAATTTCACTAAGGTTGGACATGGTAAGGGAGAGCATGATGGTGCAGGAGCATGTGCAAAAAGATCCCTAGCTAGGTAAGAATTGAAGTACGAAGGTGGTGCTGAGTTGGTAGATGCAGAAACAATTGTGCAATGGTGTAAGTCTATGATGGGTCCACGTAATCCAGGTACATCATTGGTTCATAGATATTTTTGGTTGATTACTGAATCTAACATTGAAAACTATCTAGATTGTTATACAGTTGCAGGATCGAGTGATATGCACTCATTTATGAGTTCAAATTCAAGTTCACTGGTAATTTATACGAGACACATGGTATGTTTATGCTCTTCATTCATGTATTGTTTGTGGGAAGAATGTGAATCAGAAGAGTGGGTTCACAAATGGTCTTGTAGACCGTTGGTTCCCATTGATTCATATCAAATTCCCAAAGCACTATAATTGAGCCAGATGGAGACATCAGTGGATTTTGACCATGTATCCGACGTAGTGGATTCAGGTGATTTTTTGAGTTAATGTTTTTGCAAGTATTCCTTTTGGTTCATATTGTTGTACACCATACTTTATTTTTTGGTATTAATTAACATTTTATAAAATGCAGGTCATGTGTATGCAGTTCTTACAAAAGAGAACAATGAAGAAGGAACAAATTACTATTTGTGTCATTGTTTTGAGCCTAAAAGAAAATTGACAACCATAATCATTGATGGAGAGGGTATTGAGTACCCAATAGGGTTTGTTGTCGTGACAAGAACATGGCTTCAGAGATACCATATCAAGAATTATGATGTTTGGTTGTTCAAGGACATTGAAACACACAGACATATTCTTCATTTCTCTAACCTTGTTGTTGCAACATATATTCATTTGATGAAGTATCGTGGTAGACCTCATAACAAGATTTTATGGAAAGTTTGTGAATTTGACCATGAGGCAATACTTGACACAATATGGGTTAGAGCCGATCCTGAAGGCTCACTTGATTGATTCTACGGTTTAGAGTAGAATGATTTTGAGAATTTTGTATAAATCATCGACAAATTGTTCTATATTCATTTTTTGTACATATAAATGCCCATGAGCTGATTTTTACATGTTTAGGGGCATAATTTTGTATATTTAATTGGCAATGAGCTGATTTGTACATATGTATATCCCAAATTTTGTATATTAAAATGGTGATGAGCTGAATCACACATATTGTAATGCCAAATTTTGTATAAAAGCCCATGAGATGATTTGTATATTAAAATGGCGATGAGCTGAATCGCATATATTGTAATGCCAAATTTTGTATAAAAGCCCATGAGATTATTTGTAAGACAATTTTTTGTATAATCAAATAGCCAAGAGCTGATTTGACCATATTTAGAGACAAATTTTTGAATAATATGTGACAATGTTTTGTGACTATTTTGTGTGTTAATGTTTTGTGACTATGTTTTGAGTATATGTGATGTGTCCCTGGTCAATCATGAGCATTCTTGATTCTTGTATAATCATGGATAATTATTTGATTCATTATTGGGTCATAGGGGTCCTATATTGAGACTAGATACAATTTGAGCAAAAATTGTCATTGTTGTCAAAAAAATTGTCAAAAAAGTTGTCAAGCAACTTCTACATTGCATCGGTAAGGTATGACTCTCGATGTTCTAGTGCTTTGGGATGCACAACAGGGCCATGCCTAGCATAAACCTACCCACCTGGATGTGCTCGCAACATCAGTTTGTTCACACGAGGAACAAAATCAATTCTAGCCAATCTTGCAACTTTTCCTTGTAAGCAACTCACGATTTTTTGAGCAGGCAAAAAATGCTACTAATTGAAAATGGCTCCAAGTTGTCAAAAACTGAGATAGGACATTGTAGAGGAGCCTCATGCAACCGCATGGGATCAAATAGATCGACCGTATGTGTCGTGGATTGGAAGAAACAGTCCGTCAAATTTTGACAATTTTTTAGACTCAGGGCACTTGAGATATCGCACCGTTAGGGTATGACTCTCGATGTTCTGGTGCTTTGGGATGCACAACAGGGCCATGCCTAGCATAAACCTACCCGAACAAAATCAATTCTAGCCAATCTTGCAACGTTTCCTTGTAAGCAACTGACGATTTTTTGAACAAGCAAAAAATGCTACTAATTGAAAATGGCTCCAAGTCATTGAAAAATGAGATAGGAAATTGTAGAGGAGCCTCATATGACCCCATGGGATCAAATAGATCAACCGTATGTGTCGTGGATTGGAAGAAACAATCCGTCAAATTTTGACAATTTTTTAGACTTAGGGCACTTGAGAGATCGCACCGGTAGGGTATGACTCTCGATGTTCTGGTGCTTTGGGATGCATGACAGGGCCATGCCTAGTGTAAAAATACCCACTCGGATGTGCTCACGACGTCGGTTTGTGCACACGAGGAACAAAATAAATTCTAGCCAATCTTGCAACTTTTCCTACAAGCAACTGATGGTTTTTTGAGTAGGCAAAAAAATGCTACTAATTGAAAATGGCTGTTAGTCATCAAAAACTAAGATAGGCCATTGTAGAGGAGCCTCATGTGACCCCACGAGATCAAACAGATCACTATATGTGTCGTGCATTGGAAGAAACAATCTGTCAAATTTTGACAATTTTTTGGACTCAGGGCACTTGAGAGATCGCACCGGTAGGGTATGACTCTCGACGTTCTGGTGCTTTGGGATGCGCAATAGGGCCATGCCTAGCGTAAACTTGCCCACCCAGACGTGCTCGAGATGTCAGTTGATGTATACGAGGAACAAAATTTGACCATTCTGAGCGTGTGGGTGCTCTCGCACCAAACACATTGTTGTTTATATTCATATTATCGATTTTTGTTGTTTATATTCATATTGTTAATTACATATCCAAATATTTATTTAAATTTATAAAAGGGCAGCCACCAAATACAAAAAATACACAATAATAAACTGAATACAAGGAGTTTTGTAGGGTTAATTCAACATTTTAGAAATTTTATCAAATCATATTCCACGATTGCAATTCTTTTTATCATATATTTTTGTTGTTTATATTCATATTGTTGATTACATATGCAAATATTCTTTTAAATTTATAAAAGGACAACCACAAAATACAACAAATACAAAATAATGAACTCATTACACATTTATTGGATCAAATATCGATATTTATATATATATATAAAGTCATGTCTACCAAGTCAATACAAGTATTACAAAAATGTGGCATATGCCATGTCCAAATTGATATACAATAAAAATATAGAATATGTCTACATGTATTGGTCATTCTATGACCAAAACTAACACTGTATGATCCTAAACTTGTGGTGGATCATCAAAATCAAGCCTCTTCGGTGCAGTACGCGACTTTGTAGATGGCTGCAAAACCACAATTCAAAAGCCAAGTTAGAATTCTTTTGTAGAAAATAGTTCACAATTAACATCATAACTATGCATTTAACTTTAATTCCTTTGCAATTGAAATATAGATTACCTTGTCAGTTGATCTAGGAGCTAATGTCTTCGCTCTCCTCTCCTTGTCACTCTTAGGAGTTTTCTTGAAGACATACTTAAATTGATCCACGTTATGGCCGTACCGTGAAGGAGTCTATTGTAGATTAAATGTACAATTAATACAATGTACTAACAAAGAATATATCAAAAACACTTAAAAGCTATAATATAGAGAACAATGATGTACCTGTGCCTGAGATGCTTCTCCAATGTACTAAGGATGGCTCACCATCGATGTAGAAACTAACGCTATTACCTATACAAAAAATGTACAAAGATTAAATACAATTAATATAATGATAAGTATTGAAGGTTGAAAACAATTAATTTTACATATCAAACAAAAGTGTACCGGATCCTGAGATGCTTCTCCAGTGCAAGGAGGAGGGTTCTCCATTGATGAAATAGGTATGGATATTTCCTGTATGAAAAAATTATAAGATTATAATATATCACAAGTTCACATGTACAAGTGCATATAATCATGAAATCAAGAAAATAAAGTAGAGATACATACCTCCTCCCTCTCTTGATCCGTGAGTGAATCAAGTGCATTCAACATATCCATAAAGCTCAATGGCCACTGTACATGTAAAACAGACAGAAAATACTATTCAATCTACAAACCCCAACTAATACTTGATTTCAACATTTTCAAACAATTGTACAACTAAAAATGTGTTCAATTACCTTCTTCACACATTTTGGCATCTTTGATGAATTCTTTTTCTTTGGACGAGCCCTAGACGCGGATGAGGTACCCAAAAAACACAAAATTAACATGAGATATTAGTACAGATAATAAATTAAACATAATTTTAAAAATCTAAAATGAAATGACTTGCATATTCCATCAAAATAATACATAAAAAGAGTTGTACAAAATATGATACTGTATAGCCTTGTAGGCCAAAATCGATCGCTGAGAGCATGATGTCATCAATCTGGGACATTTCATCCCCTGTCAACACCTGCAAACCAAAAATTGGACCAAGCATTAAAGATAGTTAGTATATCTTGTATTTTTTTGAATTCAAAGTGTACTATTCTATTTTAACATGTTACAAAATTTATACCTCAGGCATCGAAGTTGCAGCTATGGTAACTGGGGGAGGCGTATGGGATACCGCTGCTGCATCTTGAAATGCATATTTTTTGTCTCAATTTAAATCAATGTATAAATGAAAATTCATTTATGTAATTACAAATTTAAAGTGACTGATAAATAAAATGTTATGAATTCAAATCAACACACTTGTGTCTGTGGCTCATGGGCAAACACCATGTCCATCAACTCATTTGTCAGTGTGACATCCTCAACTATGTGAGCCTGACATCTACAACCGCAAATCATGCACAGATGATATGAGTATCCATCTACATCGGTTGCATCATTTATCCCCAAGCATATCCCCGAGAAACTGACACACATATGCTCGATGGGCTCTCTATCACCCTCTAACAGCTCGTCATCCAATACAATAGGGTGTGCTAATGATGTCCCATGTTGGATGATGGCACCAGTCAATGATGTGGCCGTCTAAAGAGTCTGTAGCTCCATCGACTCTTTCAGCTCTAATGGGATAGCCTGATGCACCTTGGGTTTGGGTGCTAGGGGGCGGCGACTCTCCATGGCTAATCGCCTATGAGCTCTAGGTCTATCTTGCATAGAGCCACCACCTCTACCATGAAACTCTCTCATGTCAAAATAGTTTGGCCGCACATTGAGCACAAACTCACAATATATTTTTCTCAAAAAATATAATGGCACCTCATAATTATTACAAGGTGGATCATCAAAGACCATCCACCACCTTTGCTAAAAAATATTCTTCATCTGCACATTGGTACACCAATGTATGGGAAACCTCTTTGCATTAAGAGGTAATGGCTGACCAGTTTTGCGATCAACAAAAAGGGCACATATTTGTTGTTTAGAAATAAATTTGTTTTTTACTCCGTCGTATGATAGCCCATTGGCATAGAATTGACAACACCTATCCCTAAAGATTCCCCATTTGGTAATTTCTGTGGAAATAGCTATGGCACCACTAGCTAATGTTTCTAGGCTAGTGGCAAGGGGTTGATGATGGTCAAGTTCAGAAGTTTTCAATTTTACAATCAGTCTATTGATTTTAGACGTATTTTGTCCTAACTTATTAATTAATTCTTCCTATGTTTCGACTGTGTGGTCAAAAGGAGGAATTGGGGGTTGTTCTTATGTGTTTTCAAGAGGTGCATTTGGTTGTTCTTGTGGGTTTTCAGGAGCTACATTTGGTTGTTCTTGTTTTGGATTAGAAGAATCTGGGTTTTGAAACAAAAAATGAAAAAACCTAATCAAAATTAATGAAATTAAATTCAAAATGTAAAACAAAATGCATAAACCAGAAAGAAAGACAAAAATAAACCAAAACTAACCTTGATCCATAGCCTGGAGGACAAATTTAGCACCCCGTTCGCAGTTTAGGTTAGAAAATGGGGAAAAAACGAAGTAAAAAATGCGCTTTACGGGTAAATGAGACCCAGTTTTTTTTTTTTAACTTTTTTTACCAGGCACTGCATACATGGTTTTATTTGGATTATTAGTGCGTACGTGCTCATTTTCCTATAAGCAGCACGTATGCGCTAATTTTTCTAGGTGTAGCATGTACGTGCTCATTTTCCTAAAAGCAACGCATACACACTACCTTTTCTAGGCTTGGGAAGATCAAAGCTAAGCACGTATGTGGCAATTTGAAATTTTAAACCACGTACGCATTGCCTATTTTCCATGTTTTTTTTGGGTGGTGTCCACTTTTTTGACCACCTTCTTTTGCACATACCCTACTATCAATAGCCATAACAAGAGAATCCCATGAATCAGGCAAAGAATAAAGAGAGATTTGACATTTCTCCTCTTCGTTCATCTTAACATCGATAGGTACTAATTGAGCCACCAACATATTGAATTCTTCTAGGTGGTCTACAACTCGTCCTCCCTCTTCCATATTCAAGGAATATAATTTCTTCCTCAATAAAAATTGTTTTAATAAAGATTTCGCTTCATACAATTTACCAAGCTTAGCCCATAGCTTCTTTGAAATGTTTTCTTCATGGACATTAATCGGAACAAAGTCTGCCAAGCACATTTTGATGAGACCCTTGGCTTTTAGTTCCATAACATCATACTGAGCTGCTGCGGTGGGATCCAAGGGCCTTTGGACATTTGCATGAACATCATCCCATAGATCTTGATCTATTAGCAAATCTTCCTGTATTGACTTAATTTTTCACCTCAAACGATAACCTGCAACTTGTTAGTCCATCATGAAAATGCAAAACTACAAGAACTCAAGCTTCAACCAATGAAACAACATGAAATAAAGAAAATAAAATAATTATACCTTCATGGATTATGTCTCATTGTGTCCTAACCCCATTGTTCTTGGTTGCAAACGATTTGCACTCAAACAAGAATTGGTAGCTTCCAAGATGGAAAGTGTGGAATGGACTAATAGATGATATGATATGCAAAACTATGCTATGAAAATGATTTATGCTAATTTTCTCAAAAACTCTTAAATTCTTAGACAAATGAACTCATAGATGCAAAGTTTAAAACTCCTAGTTAAATATGAGATTAGCTATTAGTTTCAAAAATGGCTTAGGAGACCTCTATTTAGAGATTTTTGAGTGCATAAGCTTAGGTGGCAGAGATTAGCGGTCATGATTAAATCTTTCATTTTGGATGGCTATGAGCAAGAGGCTAAAGGTTGATAGAAAGGGGGAAGGAGAAGACAAGTGTCACTAATCTCACCTTTACTGAGGGGAAGACTGAGAGAATCTATGATTGGTTGGAGAATATTTATGAATGGAGGGACAAGTGGAGATGGACTAGGGTTAGGTGGACAAAACCTCCTCCAAGAATATAGGAGTGTTGGAGTAAAAATAGTGAGGTTTGAAAGATTATGTGCACGTACACATTTTATTCATGAATATGGAAGTTGGAGATAAGTGGCTCATAAATGATTTATTTTTATTTGTTTTTATTAATTTAAATTATCCACATGATGGATGAGCTGGCTAAGGTGGAGATGATATGGAGATGAGGTGAGTTGGAAAGTGGTAATTAAATAATAATGAAACTATAGGATAGTGAATAGTGCACAAATATGATAAGGAATGATAATTAAATATTAAATATTTAATTATTGGCTTACAAGAAAGAGGGATAATGAATGAATTAATTAATAGAAGAATATTAAATACTAACAAATTAAATAAATGAATCTTTTCAAACTAGTCATTTAATAGGAGAATAATCATTAAATAAATATAAAATATTTATTTAATTTCTCATAGCCAATTTTATGTGTATACATTTTGCCCCTCTTTGAAATGATGTTGAGACAACATTGTTTGAAAGATTAAATGAAGTCTCGATGATGCCCCTGACAATGATGAAAATTTTGATTGTGTGCCCCCTTGGGAGATTGGTTGTGAAAGTTTAAGAAATTTGATTGAGTGATTAATCTTACGATAATTGATTGAAAAGATAAAAAACAGGCCCTTTAATTAAATTTACTTTTGAAAAATAAATAAAATTGCCCCACTTTGAAAAATTAATTACTCCTTCAAAAAATAAAAAAGGTAATAATAAAATTAACCATGGCTCATTTTATCCTTATTTGCAATTTGTCAGCATTTGTAGAGAAAAGAGAAACTATCCTAGAGTTCTGAGCTGGAAAGATGGTGAACCTGTATGAGAACCACAGATTTGAGCATGTTCGATGAAAACAATGACTCGTCAAGTATGACCCACCGGTGAGTAACCTATCCCAAGCTTAGCTTGATTTCTGTACAAGTTTTCCATGTTTTTCACATGAATTAGGGTAGTTTTGAAAAAAAATCATTTTTCTCATTGTTGTTTTTCGCTTTTGTTTGGTAGGTTAGTGTTTTGTTGACTAGGTTAGCATTTCTATTTGTTTCTTGTATTCATCCTTTTTGTTCACACACATGTTATGTTTGTTAGCGTATATGATCTGTTAGCGCATTCATGAGTTAGGTTTGCACATATGTATTGTGAGTTAGCACATTTACCGTAGTTTGTGCTTTTCCATGGTATGATTGCGCATTTGTGTTGTGGGTTAGTGCATATGTTCAATTTAGCACCTTTGTTCATTACGTTATCGCATATGTTTAGTTTAACAATGCTATTGTTGAAAAATGAACTTTTGTGATTGATGCAAAGTGTAAGTTCATTTTGATGAATGTGATTTGATGTTTGATAGATTGATGGACAATTGATGATGATTGATAACTATGATCGATGAGTTGATTGATTTGATTGATTGATAATTGTTGATTGATTGCTTGATAGATGTTTTGATTTGATAAGATAACTATTTGTTTAGAACCATGATTGATTTTTTGATAGGAGCTCAAAGAGACCAATATAGTCTCCGATGAAGAGCTTAATATGTTGATCATTTGATTAATATCATGAATTGTTTGATAGATAATATTTGCTTGAAATGGTTGATTGATAGGATAGATGATTGATAGATAAACTTGTCTAATTAAATAGGAGAAAGTTGATGTTCTCCAGTGTTAGCAAAAATTCTTGATGATGCGCCACTTGGTTCCAGAGTTGAGTCAGGATGAGATTAGACATGTTGCTGCTTGTGGTCTGTGTCACCTTTTGTATATGCCAAATATTACGCATAACAAGGGTCTTTTGATAGCATTGGCTGAGAGATGGCATAGTGAGCATAACACATTTCACATACCCACTGGTGAGATCAGTGTTATGCTCGAGGATGTGTATAGGATCTTACATATCCCTATTACTAGCAAGATTGCCCAATATGACTACCAGGATTAAGGAGGTACTAAGGCCTACATGGTAGTTTTTGGAGATGGGAGAATTGATGGTGGGGAGATCAAATGGGAGGATATGATTATGAATTATGAGACTCTCCCAGTTATACTTGTAGGTTTGATTGGTGGATTTATTTATCCATATAGGAGATCACGAGGGTTTGCTGTTAGATGGGGCATCATTCTCTAGAGAATGATGTAGCACCATACTCTATATGTGTGGGCTGTTTGCATGCTCACACATCTTTATCATGATTTACATGAAGTCATGTATGATGATGGGGCTAGTCTGTCTAATGGGTGCACACTCCTACAAATCTAGTGTTGGGAGCACATAGTTTTCACACAGAAAATGCATGAAAGGGTTAGAGGAGATTATCAACCTTTTGTGTACTTGTACAGAGGTATCTTTACTCAGTGTAAGTTAGGTAAGCTAGAGTATTAGAGATGAGTTCTTGATTCTTTAGATGGTGTTATTTGGCGACAATACCTTCATTGTGATCCATGGTTAGAGGATGATTGTGTATTACCATTGATCTTACAGAGTAGATATCTGATCAGATGTACAAATTTCATTATTAAGAGGTAATTATTTGGTCAGCGTTTGAGACAGTTTGGCTACATTCAGCATATTTCTATTGGTGTGGCCATATATGCACAAGCATACAAGGACAAATGAGATTGGGGTCCTTCTTTGTCTTTTAATGTAGCATAAGTAGTTTTTGGATATTCCCATGGTGGCTTATGATTTGAGACCTCATGTTCTAGATGCGGCTATTACAATAGATTATGCTCAGTATCTTCTTACTCATCGATTCCTTTGCATTACTATTCCCCTAGACCCTCCTCCCAGATTAGGAGGCGAGGAGTCAAATTATGATGATCCTATGGTGAGGAGGTAGAGACGAAGGTGAGAGGTCAGAGCTGCTTGAGAGGCTGGAGGAGATGAGAGGGATGAGGGTGGTGATGGTCATGGAGAGACACGAGGATAGAAAGTAGGCAGGGATAGAGTCTGTGGAGGACCTTTTGGAGATATTGGATGAGTTGGAAGGATAGAGAGACCACTTCCTATGGCAGGTAGAGATGCAGGTCAAGTTGGGAGGGATGTAGGTAGAGAGAGTGGCAAGATTGTCTCAGTGAGAGGACTACCTTCTCCTGGATTGGGTAGAGGTAGTGGATTATACATAGGTGAGGCAAGAGGGATTGATTTTGGTTAGTCATCTAGATCCTGGGGTTATAGAAGCATAGGGAGGTTGGGATGAGGGTAGGAGGATTTAGAGGACCATGTGCCACTTCTTCGTCACTAGATCAGGAGATCCACATAGATTCAGACTCCAACTAGTGGAGAGGCAGGAGAGAGGGCTAGTGATGAGGCTGTGTAGGATGATGCACCTCAGTAGGATGTACCATAACAGGAGACCATGGATGACCTCAAAGCACAAATAAATCATCTGAGAGAACAGGTACAAGCTCTCACTCTTGAGAGAGATAGAGCAGTGAGGAGATATCAAGATGTACATGATACACTCGATCATATACAGTAGGTTGGATTTGGTATACTCTCAGCTGATACTATTAGAGCATTATTCCAGTCTGGGAAGGAGACTATGTATTGGTAGAGGTTATATGAGGATCTGGTCTCAAAGAGAAAAAGAGAAGATAGCTATGCGATTATAGTCAGGATGCATACCAGCAGTGTTGGGGTTATGGGACCTCCTTAGAGAGACAAGGACAGGGATCCAAGACCATTTGGTGGGTCTTCCCATCTACCTCCACAGAGAAAGATAGATTCAAGTGGCATTGGCATTGGACACCCTTGATTTAAGACTTGATTTGTATTATGGGACATTGTATTGTATTAGTTATTGCTTTGGTATATCATTGTATACTTGGACTTTTTATGTTTATAATGATATGTAGATGTGGACTTCATATGATGCTTTGATTCATGATTTATTATGCATGCTACGAGGATGATGATGACCTATATGCATTGATTACATGGATGATGGTATGATGATATTTTCTTTTCTTTATGTTGTATGATGTCATAATGATCTAAATGACTCTATGATATGATGATGATCTATATGCATTGATTACATGGATGATGTGACCGATGATTATATGATCTATATGATGATGAAAATGATTCTATGATGCTTAACTTAAATGATTAAATGCAATGATCTATATCAAAATTCTTATAATGATGATGTATGCAATGGATGTTTATTTCTATTCCATGATGTACATGCATATGATGATGAAATGATGAAATGATACTAATGAAATGCATTTGATTTTGATTTGATGATTGAAATGCCTATGATGATTAGATGATGAAATAATATGGTTAATGAATCTAAATACAAAAATGAAATTGAATGAACCCAATGCAACTAAAAATGATATGATCAATGTAAATTGCATTCTATTCAAACTAATGCAATTAAAATGAATGCAACTAATTAATGATGAATGGTGAACAATTAGATGGTTATGGTAACATGCAAACCTAATGATAGAAAGATGAAATGAACCTAAATAATTGAAACATAATGCAACTTAATATGATTAGTGCAAACTATTTTTGTTTGTCCAAATGTACTCAATCTTTATTTCGACCATTGATCTCGAATGAAGTGGGATGAAATGCTTATAATGAAACTGACAATGAAATGCTTATAATGCAACTGACAATGAAATTCTTATAATGCAACCACGAATGACACTAATCTAAAATGACATAACTTAAATGATACTGCCATTCCTCACATGCTTCCTTGTAACAGTGCTTGATTTCATCGTTGAGCTTTTAAATTGTTGTAAGAAAATACAAGCAACTTGACATAATGATTGAAGTTGACCTGAGTTTTTCTTACATGGATTTTGATATAGAAAGTTAATACAAGAAACTTGATATGATGAATCAAGTTGACCTAAGTATTTCGTGCAAAATAGATAAGGATTATCCCCTTTCATGCATGACTCGAAACATCCTCCATGATATTTTTCCGGTCATATCCTTAGATGAGTACAAACATTACTAAGAGATAAACCACCGTTAGAAAAAAAAGAAAACAATCTTCCCCCATCATAGCTCCTCTAGTCATAGACATCATCAAGTTGCATAGGATACATGATTGGCAAAAATTGAGATATAACATTGAATCATGTATGTCGTACATATGTTCTCATAGTCATTAACTGATATAATCATTTTGATGATTGATCATTGATAATCCTTTATTACTTGTTGGTTGGATCTTTGCATTCCGACTTTCACGATTTAGTTGTTACAAATGTCTTGATCTTCGTTGTCTTGTTGCTCATTGTTTGTTTCAAAACCCTAGGTGTTTTTGGTTTTTTCTAAGTTTTTGAATGTTTTTGGATTTTTCAAAGCTTTTAAATATGCCCTTAGCAAATGTTTTTTAGGTTTTTCCCCCAACAGTAACAAACTTTAGGATGGTTATACAAAAGGATAATCCAAACCATGGTGGGATACGATGCAGATATGATTGACTTTGATAAAATTTAAGACAATGACTACACTAAGTATGTCGAAGATTGATAATTGTTGATAAGCTGCACATTTTCTGCTAATGATTTAGAACAATGGATGCAATGGATGAAATGGATATGCTAGGATGGATAGAAATGATAGGATGTATAGATGCGATAGGATGGATAGATGATCAAAGTGATCTCATAGATGGAAGAACCCACTTTGAGATAGTGCCTTTACCAAGTTTTCACTATCTAAATTTATTGCATTTTTTCATATATTTGAACTTTTTTTTTTTAATTGACTGTTTTCATTGCTTTACATTGTTTTTGTATTTTTTCTCTTTATGTTTTTTAGGGATTTTTGCTACTTTTCTGAGTTTTAGACTTTTTTTGCTTTTTCAATGTTTTTTGGTATTTTCTGTTGATACTTTTAAGCATACAATTTCTTTAGATGCAAAGTATTGATAGGCTCATCGAACCAATCACCTTCTTGTGTAGATAATATGTATGCTCCTAAACCATATGCTTCTACCACGATAAAGGGACCCAACTAGTTTGGCTCAAATTTACCTTTCTTTTCTCGAGCTTGTTGATTACATGGATTTTCTCTTAGGACTATATCTCCAATCTAAAAAATTCATGACTTAACTCTATGGTTTTATCTTTTCTCCATTCTCTATTGGTATGCCTTTGAATGATCTGAAGCATTTTGGCAGCATTCCTTAATCAGCTCAAGTTCTTGAAGCCTAGAGACTCATTATTCTTCCTCTAGGGTAAGATCTTTCAAGGACACCCATAGAGAAGGTTTCTCTACTTCTACTGGTAATATTTCTTCTGGTCCATACAAGACAATATGGAGTTGCCCATGCTAGTGTACGAATTATAGTTTGGTATGCCCATAGAGTAAGATTTAGCTGAATATGATAGACTTTACCAGCTTCATTGATTGTTTTCTTCAAGATCTTTAGGATTGCTTTATTTGATGCCTTAGCTTGGCAATTTCCTTGTGGATAATATGGTGTTGAGAACCTATGTTGGATATGTTGGATATGTTGGCAATTTCCATAGAGACAGATTATGTAGCTCAAGATGAATGATGATATTTTCTTTCTTGTCACCTTTTTCAAAGGCACTGCTTCAGTCCATTTAGTAAAATACTCAGTAGCAGTCAAAATGAACTTATGTCCATTAGAAGATGAAGGATTTATTTTACCCACTAGGTCAAGTCCCCATTGAGAGAATGGCCATGATCCTACCATAGGATGCAGTTCTTGTGCTAGTGCATGGATGAGATTTCCATGGATCTAACATTGTTTTCATTTCTTTGCATGGGTATGTGCAAGATCATCGTGTACCAAAACAAGCCCTTAAGTGGCAATGAAATTTCAGAAAATCAGAGTTATGCAACTTGAAATGAAAATTTGAATAAGTTGTGAACATTATTTTTAAAATGTGTAACAAGAGAATCTATAGAAAATTGACTGTAGTTTCTAAGCTACTAGTTGATTTTTGAAAAAAAAATCCTATTTCATGAAAATTTCAAATTTCAATGCAATGGTACTAAAATTTCAAGAAAAAGATAAGAAGTAGATGTATGTCTGAACACCCAAATCACAATCAAATCATAATTATTTACTATAATATTTATAATATAAGTATTCTAGACTCATGTTTGGATGTGACACATATTTTTTTATAATTTTTTATAAAGTAAATAATTACTTTTGAATTTATTAGTATAACTTTTCAGAAATTCAGAAACTCCTACGTCTGATCACCTTAACTTGGTCAAAACCTTATGAAATTTAAATTTTTTAATTTTTCCCTATAGTAGACGAAGCATAGGATGTGATGCATGTTTCGGATTCAAAAAGAATTATATCGTTTGAAAGTTATGTTTTTCAATCAATCTATCATTCAGGACTAGTGTCATAATTCAATTAGAAAATAAATAATAATTATTTATTAAAGTTGAAATAAGACAAGCCTTATATTGTTGGAAAACTGAGAATGTCCTTTAAAAACCCTTTTCGTTTTATCAATTTTGGCTACAAAAAAAGTCGTCAGCCACCAGTGTAAAGTTTGGAAAATCAAGGAATATTGAAAAACACATTTTTTTAGTTGACTTTCCAGGCATGTCACTTCCAAGCCAAATCCCAAAGCATTCCCGAGCCAAAATTTTAAATTTTAAATTTGTACAACAAAAAATCGAATATCCAATTTTAATAAGTAAACTCACTAACTAAATTTGCACATAATTAATCTATTGTTTATTAATATATTAATATATAATATTTTAATATATTAATTTATAAATAAATTAGTATATGATATTAGGGAGAGAGAGAGAGAGAGAGAGAGAGGGAGAGAGAGGGGATATATATATATATATTGAGAGAGAGAGAGAGAGAGAGAGAGAGAGAGAGAGAGAGATGGGGAGGGTGAAGGGAGAGAGATATGGGGAGAGGGAAGGGAGAGAGAGATAGAGAGATTAGGGGAGAGGGAGAGAGATATTATTGGTCCTATGGTATCCTAAGGGGTTATATTATGTCCTACAACCCCTTAGGACACCACATAACCCCTTAAGAAACCAAATTGTGTTGTTATGGGTCATATTGTATTCTAATGGGTCATATTATGTCATATGACCCCTTTCAAACACCATATGACCCCTTAGGAGACAATGTGACCCCTTACAACTCTATACAGTGTCATTATGGGTCATATGAACCCTTATGGCACCATATGGTGTTGTTAGGGGTCATATGGTGTCCTAAGGGGTCATATTGTGTCCTACAACCCCTTAGGACACCATATGACCCCTTAAGACACCATATTGGATCATTATGGGTCCTATGGTGTACTAAGGGGTCATATTATGTCATATGACCCCTTAGGACACCATATGACCCCTTAAGACATCAAATTGTGTTGCTAAGGGTCATATGGTTTCCTAAGGCGTCGTGGGACACCATATGACCCCTAAGGACAACATACGACCCCTTACGACACCATATTGGGTCGTTATGGGTCCTGTGGTGTCCTAAGGGGTCATATTGTGTCCTACGACCCCTTAGGACACAATATGACCCCTTAAGACACCAGATTGTGTCGTTAGGGGTCATATGGTTTCCTAAAGGTTCATGGGACACCATATGAGCCCTGAGAACAATATACGACCCCTTACGACACCATATTGGGTCATAATGGGTCCTATGGTGTCCTAAGGGGTCATATTGTGTCCTTGGACCCTCTAGGACACAATATGACCCCTTAGGACACCATATTGGGTCATTATCAGTCCTATGGTTTCCTAAGGAGTCATATTGTGTCCTACGACCCCTTAGGACATAATATGACCCCTTAAGACACCAAATTGTGTCGTTAGGGGTCATATTGTATCCTAGGGGGTCATGGGAGACCATATAACCCCTAAGGACAACATACGACCCCTTATGACACCATATTGTGTCATTATGGGTCCTTTGGTATCCTAAGGGGTCATATTGTGTCCTATGACCTCTTAAGACACCATATGACTCCTTAAGACACCATATTGGGTCGTAATGAGTTCTATGGTGTCCTAAGGAGTCACATTGTGTCCTACGACCCCTTAGGACACCATATGACCCCTTAAGAAACCAAATTGTGTCGCTATAGGTCATATAGTGTCCTAAGGGGTCATGCGACATCATATGACCCCTAAGGATAAGATACAACCCCTTATGACACCCTAGCTCAAAAGATGGCTCCCTAAGGATAATAAATAAGATTATCATTTCACTATGTGGGTTTTTTTAAATTAGTATTCAAGATTGATCATATCATCTATTGGAATGAACCTAACATTTTAAACTTCAAATTTAAGTTCTCAGATCCTAGCCTCATTTATTAGTCATTATGAGCTAGCCTTGTGCATGTTTGTTAGACGTGTTATTATGTGTCTTCAAATCATTGATCCAGTTAATGAAATCTTGTAGATCTAAAGTTTCTAAGCAACATGAGAGATCAATCTTAGGTTTGCGTCTAGCTTTCACCAAGCTAATAGGATTTTTTTCATTTATTCTAAGGTCCCCCACAAAATTATATTTTTTCATTACACCACTATGAGTAGATGTCGGATAAAGATTCAATATCGTATCACAATTTTATTCAAGAAAGTAGTATCAGGTGAAATAGTTTCACCTAAATTACATGACATATTTGTTTTTTGACAAAACTCTATAACATGAAACAATAAGTTTTCTATATTCTCATTTTAAAACATAGATAAGATTGAATTCACATAGATTGTTTTGTCCAGAATATTTTTGAGCAAAAATGTTCTAGTTGAAACACTTTTGTCTCAAATTGTCTATATGACAACCTTTGTGGTATTTTAACCCTTGTTGAAAAAAATCAATTTTAACTCTATATTTCTTTAGCTAAGAGTACTTTTATGAATTTTTTTAAAAATGATAAATATAAAAAGAAATGCTACTAGCCCGTGAAAACTATGATGTTTTGATTAAGTTTGACTTAAAAAAAATATTCATCATTTTTAAATTCAAAACATAAACATCACTTTTAGCTAATGTAAGTTGAAAAATTATATTTGTGGTGGTTGTTTGCTTCATAAAATGTGATTTTGTTCTAAAATTTTGTCTAACCTCCTTTATTATGAGCAACGTCTTACATTATCACATCAAGAAAAAAATAAATATATGATCAAGAAGTAACTTGAAAAATAGGTTGTTAAAGAAAAAATGAAGAAACAATTCTTTAGAAAATTCAATCTAACATTTAATTTCTGCAATTGAAATATTATCAAGTGGTCTTGAAATGTGTCATCTAATATGATTATTCAAATACAATTATCAATTATTTGACATTAATTATTCATTATGTAGCATGTAGACAAGTAATATATTACATGATTCAAAAATTTGTGGGTTTTTAATGAAAAATAAAATTTTCACTAAATGTGGATGTGCCTACAGATAAAAAGGTATCAAACACCAAATTTACCCAACAAAACATGATGAATGTCTTGTTAAGTCAACCTAAATAAACTATCACATTGTAGAGTGCAAACAAGTTAAACCTACATGTGAGAATCAAACATTTAATTTTGAGTAATGAAAGATTATATTGACCAAAGATATTTTTGAACCATTAATTTAACTGTACCTTTTCGATGATTAAATTGAAATTCTAGCCCATTAAAAATCTAGCCCATTAAAATTGGTCCTTATTTTTACCACTTAGCACTTTGCATGAACCATAGAAGTAAAAGCCATGAGCACCTTAACATCTACAATAACAAATTGACCATTCCAACTTAACCCTAAATGTGACCCTTAAAGTTCACAATCTCAACAATAGTAAATTTTTTATGCAGTCATGTTGTCAATGGCATCCCTCATCCCATGTTGAAGAGAATATCGGCGGAGAGCAAATCACAGAAAATATTTTCATCCTCAGCCAAGATGTTGAACGGGCGTTTGGCTATGATTGGTCTCGCAGCGTTGGCTGTTACCGAGTTCGTTAAGGGAGGTCCTCTTATATAATTAACTTTTTCTTCTACAATTTCAAGAGTCTATGCCAATGGAAGAAATAAATGAAAAGTAACATTTTAAATTTTGTAATATACTAGACTATAGGTAGATCTAGAAAGAAATTTTTAATCTAGAAGAAGGGATGAAATTTCAATTGTAAAACTATTTCAATCATGGCCTTATATGTGGAGCATACAGTGGGAGCAATGATAAGAGTAAAATTGAAAAATTATTTGTCCTTGCAAATTAAAATACTAACAATTTTAATTTTTTTTGTTTGTGTAGCATCTTATTTGGAGTAATGTTCCTTAGTTCAATTTTAGTTATCATGTCGCATTATAAGCAGCAATGGTCTTACACATCTCATATTCATAGTACATATTACAAGAGTACCACATTCTTTCTCAATATTCATTTATCAAAAAAATAATAGATAATCCTTTGTTAACTTTTAAGATGTTGTGAAACAATAAACAATTAATTGTAATTAATTATCTATGTACAACACGCCCTTCTCCAAATTCAACTCTCTACATAAAATGTTAGAATAATTTTCACGCTTTGTCTATGGTTTAGATTCTACAAACTAGTCATATTTATTTTGAGTAATTATCTCACCTAGTTTGCATACACCAACTTATTGAATGTGTTCTAAATGATTAAAGCGAGAGAGGCTCCAAACCCTTAATAGAATAGCGAGGAACTTACAAGTAGTGTGACCACCAACACCAAAAAAGAGGAAACCCCATTTTTGAAAGAGAGGCTTTTGATCAGAGCACACAAACGGCAGGAACAAAGGTCTCAAACCCTCAATATGCTTACATTTTTAGAACAGAAGGGTTTAGACGAGCACTTTGAACCATAATACAAGCAAAAACCCTTTCACTAGTGATAAAATAGCTTAAGGAATAGAAATCTAATAGCAGTTTTTGAAAGGCTTCCTGCAATTTTTTTCCTAAAGGACCTCCATGAACAGAGATTCTTTGAAAAGAGAAGATACCACAAAGGTCTCAAAAATAGCTGGTTCTGGAAAGCACCTAGAAATATCATGATAGTTGAAACACTTATCCATTCCAAAGAAACACAAAATAGGATAGTTATAGAATGGACAAGAGTAGACAATCCTAAAGGGTTTTGAGAGGCACCCCTAAACATTTTACTTATAGAAATCCCTACAGGAAACACACTTTTGACCACTTCCACAATAGAAATAGCCAAACTAAGATAGCCAACACCTATAAGGGTATTGATATACTATGAGTCTCACACAACCATAGAATCCCTCACTCTCCCTCCCCTCTAGCAAACGACTTTCATATCTACAACAGTATCCCAACCACCACAATCCAACACAATCACCTATGCCTCAACAACTAGTGGAACCCACCAGAAACCTATAGCCATAAAGGCAATGTCCAGATTAGGAACAATTAAAAACATCTCCCTAAAAGAACACCTAGAAGAACGAACCCTTCATAGCAGAGATTACAAAGCTGAGTATGGAGAGCAAAAAATATAGAGAAAGGAAAAACATGGAAGAAGACCTATCAATTTTCTATGATAAAAAGAGTGAGAGAAGAAGAGTCAGGAAGAACTTGGATGGAGGCTACTACCAAAAAGTATCTTTTCAAGCTCTGGGAAGATATGGCAGAGTTCATTATGAGGTACATAACCCTTGATGACCACTTTACTATTATTTTCACTTATCATATTACTATTTTGAATCACTTTAGTCATGATAAAAAAATCTCGATGTCATTTTATTTACTTTCCTCTCTTAAGCATTCTATTCACAAGCATTTTGAGAATGAGGAAAATTTGGTTCTGCATGAGGGGTTAATACTCCTAATTATGGAGTATGCTAAGGCTCATGAGGTAAAACCCTCCCCAATCTTGAGAAATCCCAAACCCCTAGCCAAGCAGGATGTGTACAATGTTTCAGATACAGATTTTGGTGAGGAGGGCAAGATGGCCATGGACTGGAATGATATCCAAGTCCCAAAAGACTTTGAATACAAAACCTCAAAGGATGAGGGCCCCTCGCAAAAGCCGATGCCCGACACTACTAGTAGCATATCAAACCTATGTTGAAGAAAACCTCTATAGAATACATATTCCCATCTACAAGATAAAAGTACATGCAATAATATAAGATGGGGTAATCAAATGAAAGCAAGAGTAGAATAAATTTAAGTTTGTAAGGCATGCATGAATAAAAGGTTATAAGAAAGCTCTATGGGAATGTAATAAATGAAGTAACCACAACATAGAATCAAATATTGAGTGTGTAAGCATAGTGCAAATAACATCCATAAAATCACAAAATCTAATGTAAATAAACTAGTAATGATACAAGAGTATAGTTTGCATTTAGATCTTATTTATGCTTAAGAGAATGGGTAGTTAGTTAAAGTATAAAAGATGAAATTCTAATGTAGAAGTATTAAACTTTAAAGATAAACCTTAAGGAGTGTAATTCAAATTCACAAAGATGTAAGAAAAATAAATAACTTCCTTAAATTATCTAGGGCAATAAGAAAACATACAATCGTTGAAGAAATAATTAATCGAGGTAAAGAATATGGGGCTTATCATTATCATAAAAATAAAGAAATACAAAAATTAAAATATTGGATGTGAAACTTAGATCAATAATCAATTATGGGAGAATGTTTTTTATCATATTAGAAGGGAGAAGGCCCTGAACCTACAAAACAACAAAATCAGAGTACAACAACAAAAGAGGTGGCATAAAAAAACCAGACAAGAAAGCCCAACCAATTGTTCCTCAAAAGTAATAAAAAATTAACATGACTCTATAACTAAACATACTAATATTAGCTAAGAACCACCTTTCAAGCATAGTAAAAGTAATTTGAGTATCAACAAGATTAAGAACTTTAACTATAGAGACAGTCATCATAAAAGTCTTTTTTACGTGGCATGCAAGCCTCATACTATCAGATATACTAACTACAACCACTACTATCTTAGCCAGAGTATTAAACAAATCAAAAAATAAGAAAACTAACATAATCATTGTTGATCATATTCTAATTTCGCTGATGTCTATTAACCTTATTCACCCAAGTATCCTCTTGATTGTCCTCCCTATCTTCAATGTCCTCGTCCATCTTCCCTTCCTTTTCTAGCTTTCTTGCTTTCTTCTTTATCTTGCTTTGTCCTAGCATGAACCCCATTGCAGCCTTTCTCATGATACCATCAGTGATGGTGTAGAGAGAATCAAATGCCTCACATATATTATCAAAATGCTTCCTGTAGTCATTAATTTTTTCTTCTAGTTTCATGATTCTCTCCTTAAGCTCCCTAATCTGATCCTCCAAGTTTTTGCTACTTTCTTTGTCCGTCGGCAAATCCAGTGAGTAGGGAACCATCTCCTCTTCCTCTTGAGGATTGGAAAGTTGTGAGTTTTGGTCAGAATCCTCCATGACCTCCTCAGATTCACGCTCTCCTTCCATCTCCTCCTTGTATTGCTCTTCTTGTTCCTCTTCTTCTTCTTGGAACTCTTCATCCTTTGAATCCTCATTGGATACATCCTCCATGTTGTCAATAAATGATTTTCCAATCCTCTTGAGGATTGGAAGGCAATGAGTTATGGGAGAATGTTGTGCTTGGTGTCAATAATTGACTTTCCTTTGTTAAAAAAATTTAAGTCTCTTTTTGATGAAGATATTTGATCCTAAATATTAAATATATATTTCTCTAGTTCATTATATGCTTGGACACTTGATATTAACAAGCACATACTAATTTGTTTTTCTTTAATGTGCATATATTTGGTTTGATAAATTTTGCATAATATAATTCACTATGTGTGATGTCGATATCCAAGTTGATGTATGATCAGGTGCTATTTATAAAAATATTTTAAAAATATGTTCCTCAAAATATAATCACAATGAAAAAAAATAGCTTTATGAATGAAGAATAAAAATCTACAAATCAATGATCAAAAGAATCAAGATATACAATACCATGAACAAGTTTCATGGATAAATATATCACTTATAAACTAATTATAACATTTATAACACAAATAAGAAAAAACCATAAAAATAAAGGAAGAGAGCATATGTGTTTTATTTCCATTATTAAAATACCAAATATCTACATAAATAATTGATTTCTAAGTGTTGTTATTAAGAAATAATTGAATTGATATATCTTTCTTTGTTTTCTACATCATAGATTTATACATAAACACTTTAAAACTTTATTAAATTTACAATCAAGATGATACATTAATATCATAAACTATCAATCATCTCTATATAATTGAATTATTGAATTATTTACTCATGATTATTATTTATCAAATTATTTACGCTGTAGGACTAAGCAAAGTTTCAAAATAATATCAAACTGAAACTCGACTGAGCGATGTCCACCTTTGAGTGGGCGAAAAATTGGTAGAATCTTCACGTTGAGGAGGAGAGTAATGTGTGGAAACTTCACCTAAACAAATTTGCGGGATATTTAAAAGCCACGTTTTCAAATTTTCACACACTGGATTGTAAGCTCACGTCATTCGCTTCCCTGCCTCGGTCCATTTTACACCACCAAATTCGATCCTTCCCAAGCTATAAAGCCAACAACGAGTCCTCAAGGAGATATTCTAAGTATCAATCATTATTAAGCAACTCGAAAGGAAAGTACTCTTACAGAATTCATCTTTTCTTAGCACTCATCGATGGCGGCCATGGCTTCAATGATGATGAAAGCACCCGCAGCACTTAACTGCGGGGCAGTCAAAACGAATAGTCATATCAGTAGATTGCCCAACAGTAGCCTCCAAGTCAAGTGCATGGCTGCAAAGGTTTGCTATTTTGCTGTTGTTCGTTTAGCTATTTTGATCTTTATTCTTATGAAGCTTTGGCTAATGCGTTTTATTTTGGTACGTGGATCAGGATCCAAAGGAAACGTCTACCAAGGTAAGAAACGCTGTAGATGCCCAATTTATAGTTTATTTATATGATGTGCACAATTTATCTGATATAAGAAATATGAAATCCAGGTGAGCACGAAATTTGGCGACCTGTTTGCGTTCTCAGGGCCTGCGCCGGAGATCATCAATGGAAGGGCGGCTATGTTGGGGTTCGTATCGGCCATTGCAGTGGAGGTGGCCAGCGGAAGAGATTTGCTGTCGCAGGTGAATAGTGGAGGACTGTCGTGGTTTGCGTTAACTGCAGGATTAATGACGGTGGGGACACTGGTGCCTCTGTTCAATGGAATATCGAGGGAGAGCACGTCGCGGCCAATATTTTCATCCACAGCAGAAATGTGGAATGGGCGCTTTGCTATGCTCGGCCTCCTCGCATTGGCTTTCACTGAATACGTCAAGGGTGGACCGCTTGTATAAACACCTTAATATCTATTTCTATTCAAGCACAAGCTCCAGTATTGGAAGCTCTCACATGGCATTCCATGTTCCAGTGGAATTTTCTTGTACTATAAAGAAAGTTTGAGTTCAACGACTAGGGCACTTTACTATTTTTTGAAAGCTTGTTAAACAACAGATTTCTTAGCGTTTAAATACTCTTACACATTTCAAATATGTTCAAACTAATTCAAATCAATGCAAGAATTTAAATATCTGGTGAACTGGAAGATTTCTAATTGGTCTACCAATTTATGTAGATGTTCAGTCTTATCATACATCTATTAGTTTTACACATGCACTAATTCATTAATACCTTCATTTTACAATTCTTGTGGCCTAAGTCATTTTGACATGCATAAAATTAATTATGTGTCTTTATATCTGATTCCTACAATTTTAAAACTCAAATTCAAATTTTAGTTTACTCATAATCATTTGTTATTTGTCAAAGCTAATTAAACACATGTTTACATGATTTATGGTTATCTTCTTGTATTTAAAGGCAAATTGATTTGCATTCTTTTAAAAGTTATGTATTGAAACTTATATATCCCCATTTAAACTATATTCACATACATTTATTATTTAAATTTGTAATATATTACAATCAATTTGCACGCACATCTAGACATTCACTCCATGTATTGAGATTATCATTTCACTATGTGAGTTTTTTTTCATTCGTATTCAAGATTGATCATATCGTCTATTGGAATGAACCTAACATTTTAAACTTCAAATTTAAGTTCTTAGATCCTAGCCTCATTTATCAGTCATTATGAGCTAGCCTTGTGCATGTTTGTTAGATGTGTTATTATGTCTCTTCAAATCATTGATCTACTTAATGAAATCTTCTAGATCTAAAGTTTCTAAGCAACATGAGAGATCAATCTTAGGTTTGCTTCTAGCTTTCACTAAGGTAATTGAATTTTTTTCATTCATTCTAAGGTCATCCACAAAATTATATTTTTTCATTACACCACTATGAATAGATGACGGATAAAGATTCAATATCATATCGTAATTTTATTCAAGAAAGTAGTATTAGGTGAAATAGTTTCACCTAAACTACATGACATAATTTTTTTTTGACAAAACTCTATAACATGAAACAATAAGTTTTCTATATTCTCATTTTAAAACATAGATAAGATTGAATTCACATAGATTGTTTTGTCCAAAATATTTTTGAGCAAAAATGTTCTAGTTGAAACACTTTTGCCTCAAATTGTCTATATGACAACCTTTGTGGCATTTTAACCCTTGTTGAAAAAAAGCAATTTTAACTCTAGATTTCTTTAGGTAAGAGTACTTTTATGAAATTTTAAAAAAATGATAAATAAAAAAAGAAATACTACTATCCCATTAAAACTTTGATGTTTTGATTAAGTTTGACTTAAAAAAAAATATTCATCATTTTTAAATTCAAAACATAAACATCACTTTTAGATAATCTAAGTTGAAAAATTGTATTTGTGATGGTTGTTTTCTTCATAAAATGTGATTTTTTTCTAAACTTTTGTCCTAACCTCCTTAATTATAAGCGAAGTCTTACATTATCACATCAAGAAAAAATTAAATATATGACCAAGAAGTAACTTGAACAATAGGTTGTTAAAGAAAGAACGAAGCAACAATTCTTTATAAAATTCAACCTAACACTTTATTTCTACAATTGAAATTTTATCAAGTGGTCTCAATGTGTCATCTAATATAATTATTCAAATGGAATGATCAATTATTTGACATGTATTATTCACTATCTAGCATGTGGACAAACAATATGTTGCATGATTCAAAAATTTGTGGGTTTTAAATGAAAAATAATCTTTTTTTTTTTTGTTGATTATAAGGTAAAAACTGAAATACATCAAAGTATAATCTGTGTTCACAGGTGAATAAAGCCTAAGAAACTAGACAAACCCACAAATACTTTCCAGTATACCAGTCATAGATTACATTTACATTACATCCTAATACCAAACCTAGGCTTCTAGCTACAACCATATACATTTATCAATATGAAGCAAAGCCTAGTACAAAATGCCAATAATAGAATATGTCAAAATAGCAACCAGGATTCTATACACATGGGTCAAAAATGAATAGGGTGCCACAAATAGAAGTCTTCTCTAGAACAAAGCTACCCTGAAGGGGGCCTTCCATCCACGCCAGCATCTGATCATCCAACCTCCTAGCATTACTAATCATTTGCTAGTGATTCCTCACTCCATTCCCTCTTATCTCTTTCATGAGTGCATCTAAGGTGTTGACAAAGGGAGTTCTCTCTTCACTTAACCTTCCCCATGTATATCCATGCGAGAGCTCATAGATAAAAATCCTGGTATGTCCATCCATAGGAAATATGTGAAATTTTTCTTTGTTGAGTCTGATAACCATTATGACCTGCGAGAAGACAATATGGAATGTGAGTCTACGCAAAGACTCAATAAGCACCCTTTCTATCCCTTGATACTTCTCTAAATTCCTAATCCTCAAAATGTACCAAATAATTTCATATCAAAACAGATTCGAGAACTGATTGGTGTGTTTTTTAAGTCCTCTAATAAAACTTTGCAAATGTTACACAAATCATCAATAACATTTTCACTAAATGTGTATGTGCCTATAGATAAAAAGGTATCAAACACCAAAGTTACCCAACAAAACATGATGAATGTCTAGTTAAGTCAACCTAAGTAAACTATCACATTGTAGAGTGCACACAAGTTAAACCTACATGTGAGAATAAAACATTTAACTTTGAGCAATGAAAGATTATATTGACCAAAGATATTTTTGAACCATTAATTTAACTTTACCTTTTCGATGATTAAATTGAAATTCTAGCCCATTAAAACTGGTCATTATTTTTACCACTTAGCACTTTGCATGAACCATAGAAGTAAAAGCCATGAGCAACTTAACCTCTAAAATAACAAGTTGACCATTCCAACTTAACCCTAAATATAAACCTTAAAGTTCATAATCTCGACAATAGTAAATGTTTTATGTGCAGTAATGTTGTCAATTATGTCGCTGGTCCCATGTTGAAGGGAATATCGGCGGAGAGCAAAACAGAGGAAATATTTTCATCCTCAGCCAAGATGTTGAACGGGCATTTGGCTATGATTGATATCACAGTGTTGGTCATTACCGAGTTTGTTAAGGGAGGTCCTCTTATATAATTAACTTTTTCTTCTACAATTTCAAGGGTCTAGGCCAATGGAAGAAATAAATGAAAATTGCCAATTTAAATTTTGTAATATACTAGACTATAGGTAGATCTAGAAAGAAATTTTTAATCTAGAAGAAGGGATGAAATTTCAATTGTAATACTATTTCAATAATGGACTTATATGTGGAGCATATAGTGGGAGCAATGATAAGATCCTGTAAAATCAAAATATCATTTGTGTCCTTACAAATTAACAATTTTAATTATTTTTGTTTGTGTAGCATCTTATTTGGAGTAATGTTCCTTGGTTCTATTTTAGTTATCATGTCGCATTATAAGCAACACACCCTTTTCCAAATTCAATATTACAAGAGTACCATATTATTTCTCAATACTCGTTTATCAAAAAAATAATAGATAATCCACTATTAATCTTTTAAGATGTTGTGAAACAATAAACAATTAAGTGTAATTAATTATCTTTGTACAACACAGCCTTCTCCAAATTCAACTCTCTACATAAAATGGTAAAATAATTTTCATGCTTTGCTATGGTTTAGATTCAACAAACTGGTCATATTTCCTTGAGTAATTATCTCACCCAGTCACATACACCAACTTATTGAATGTGTTTTGAATGATTAAAATGAGTGAGGCCCCAAACCCTTAACATAATAGTGAGGAACTTACAAGTAGTGAGACCACCAATAGCAAAAAAGAGGAAACCCCCTTTTTGAAAGAGAAGCTTTTGATCAGAACACACAACCGACGGGTACAAAGGTCTCAAACCCTCAACACGCTTACATTTTTAGAACAGAGGGGTTTAGGAGAGCACTTTGAACCATAGTACAAGCAAAAACACCTAGAAGAACAAGGAGAGAAGAAGGCATGTGCCAATACCCTGGATGACTACATCCACTAGAGGAATTTGGTAGTCATCATTGAAACAAGCATGAAGGAGGCTACATACTCTTTGGTTAAATTCCTGTAGGGTAACCAACCCTCAGTGTACATCCAATGCCAACCTACTTGAAGCAGAGAAACACCAGCTCCAAAAGGGCACCATCATCCATAGAAGGGGATACAGTCAAAATATAAATGTGAAAATTATACAAATGCTATGGAATTTATGAAATTTTTGGAAGCTTTATATTTTCTCTTAGATATAGATCTTGGGTTGAGGCTTGAAAGATACTATCATTCCCTCCTAGTATCCTTGCCCTGCAAAATAGACCAACCATCCCAAAAACCAAAAACACACAACAACATGCACTCGAAAAGTCTGCAAACATCTTGAATTACTATGTCAGCATATGTTAGTCCGAAATCAAGCAACGCATTGAAATGGATTGCCATATTATAGCAGATATCATGATGATAATCAAAAAATGCTCTAGTGAGGTCACATAATTCCACCAGGACTAGGAGAATTAGATAATTTTAGCTAGGATTCATAGACCATTCGTCCATAGGTGACCAATACAAAGCATATAACTTCATATGAATATAATTCTTGTATTTCATCATTCATAAAAACCCCATTCTATACAATGTTTAGTCTTAATCCAATGGGATATTCTTCCTACCAAAAAAACACAGTTCGATTAATTATCAAGGTCTAGATGCCATAGATTTCTTTATTGCCTAATCAAAATTGAAAATGTAGTAGACACAACAAAAAAGTAAGAACAAATGAATCATATCTTGCCCATATTACTTAGTGGAGGCTAATAGGTTAGAGAGACCTCTGTATCAACTCTACTATATCCTAGACCAAACCAAAGAAAGGAGTTGTATAGCAAAGTAACATTAGGCTGGTGGAAACCGAATATCCCCATATCAAAAAAAATTATGGGTCTTCAAGGAGGCAACACGGTGAGTTAATCCACTTGTCCTTGGGAGTCTGAGCTAACAGGCTCCCCATCCAGCTCAATACCCTGCAGTTTTAGGTAATCTTCAAACTATGAGTCCTTGCTTGGAGTGTGAAGGTGAAAAATGTAGAGGAATGCAAGGCTCCTATGGATTTCATCAGTTCTGGCATTGAAGGCAAATGGGTCTTCAATAACCAGAATATGCTTCCTGGGCACTAGGTTATTGTTAATGATCAAGATGTCATAGTGCTTAGGGCTTTTGATGGTTAGTTTGTCACTAATATTTACAATAACCCTTTCCATTTCCCCCATAATGGTTGCATTGAAGACATCCCTGCATAGGGAAGCCATGCCCTCTCTGTCCTACTCAAAATACATTATTACAACTAGGAACATGGCTGCTATTATTGAGATATTCATGCCCTAAAACTCTTTCGATGACTTAAATCACCACCTCATGAGGGAGATAGATAATCCTACTTAGCCTATCCTTCATGATCACTCCGTAGAAGGCCATCTATCTTTTAACACTTATCAATCTAACTGGGGTATCCATGGCTGAAATTAACTTTTAATAAGCCAGAGTAAGTTGGGAAGGCTGGTCTGAGAGCTCTTATTAAATAAGGGGAGAATCGATGTCTTAGAAAAACTGAGGACAAGGAGTAATTATTATATGACACTTAGTTCATTTTACTTAAGATTACGGATGATATGTCGATGCAATTAAGATTTGAAATTATTGATATGATAGATCTTTCTTGTTGTTCACATAATCTAAAATGACCTCCTTTTGTAAAAATGCTCACCTGCAAATTCTTCAAGTGTTGCTCAAAAGTGTTTCCTCTTTTGTCAATTTATTGAGCATTCATGGCGATTTTTATCAATTACCATTACCAGTTGCACAACGGTCACATAAGGAATTTATTTGAATTTATGATGAAGTGACTTTATTAAGATTTATATTGATCCTTGCAGCATAAAGTAATCATTCATCTAGGAGCACTTCATATCGTCCATCGATGCTCATCAATTTTATGGCCGCACCCTTTTTCGATGGAATCACGTACTTCGGTGGCTTAACTTTATCTTCCCTCAAAATGTGCTATTTCATCAATGTCTCCTTAGTTTTGATTAAACTACCGTCATCGTTAAGGAGGTTTGTGGCTTCATCGATCTCTTCACTTTCATTGAAAGGATCTACCTCACGTGTTTATGTTGATGTAATCCTCCATCGTCTCATCGAAACCCCATTTTCAGACTCCTTTCATTGCCATGTTTTGCAACCATCTTATCGGTCAGGTCATTGATGAATTTTTTTATGTCGACGAAAGAAAAATATCCTCCTTCGACTTTTCATTTTTCGATGGAACTGTGCTCGTCGGCCAATAACTTTTGTACCTCTTCGACACCTTCCTTTTCTCGAAAAGTCTTATCAACGAGAAAGATATCTTTGGTGAACATCTTTTGTGCCTCTTCGATATGCTCTCTTCCTTGAAATAGCTTCGTCGATAAAATATCCATTGGTTCCTTTGATATCACTCTTTTGGCCAGACTTCTTCCCTCGGTGAGCTATTCACATGTCTCATCGATGTTGTGGTTTCATCAAAACTATTTCTTTCATCGATGGGACCACTCCTGATTTCCTCGATGAATTTTGTGTTGATGGATCTAATTTTTTCAGTGAATCCTTTTGGAAGTTCATCTTGGCGAATATTTGTTCGATAAGTCTCTTTATCGATAGGATAATGGTAAGCTTCTTCAATAGAGTCATTTTAGTTAGACTGGGTGTTTCGGTGAAGGATTAGTATGTATATCTGATGGCCTTTGTTTGAGCGATAATTTTTAGGATTCTCATGTCGATGGAAATGCCAAGGGTTCTATTGAAATTCCTAAGGGAATGCTTGATTTCATTTTTTGTTTTAAGAAAACTTTTGTAGCTTCAATTAAAACCATGAAATTCTATTTATTTAAATTCAATGCTCCATAGTGGCTCTGACTGGGGATGGAGGTATACTATGGATGCCTTCAAGAATCTTAATTACTAGAATATAATTAATTGTATGATTTGTGTGTTAGGCATTTTTTTATTAAAGGGGAGGGGAACTCCAAGTTAATCCAATAGGATAAGGCTAACTTTGAAGATTTAATGAGGATGACGTTCCAAACCCCTTCTAAGTTTGAAAAGGAAAATTAAGTTTAAATGTTGTAATTCTAGCTCAAATTTGAATATGATGGATACCTTAGGGGTAATCAGGGTGTCCCGACTTGATGTTGATGGAGGAGAAACCATCCGCACCTTTATTTGCTAGGTGATCCGCTTTGGAATTGCCTTCTCTAGAAATATGGTTAAAGGTGATTTCATCCAAGGACTGAATATCAATCATGATGTTTGACAGGATAGCATTGAGTTTCCAATTAGGCATATTTCCTTTTCTGAGGGCATTAATAATGATAGCCGAGTCCCCCTCTATGTTGATATTTCCTAATCTTAGGATTTTGCATAATTTTATACATTCATGAAGTGCTCTTAGCTCCGCCTCATTGTTGGAGCTTATACCCATTGGTGAGGCTAGGGCTACAATTTCCTCCCCTTTCGAATTGTGTATACAAAATCAAATACCCGAAATACCAGGATTCCCTCTAGAAGCCCCATCAAAGTTTAGCTTAAACTAGCCATCTTTAGGGGGGGACCACTTGCACTCCTTTCTCTTTTGTAGGTTGATGGATGGCCCATCTCCAACATATGGTAGAATTTTCAAAACAATTTATTTTAGTCTCATTTCCCCATCCCATTCAGTCATCTCCAAATTTTTCTGACCCTTCATATATTGACAATTGATTAATTTAATTATAACAGCCTCAACCTTGTTTGTAAGTTGAGGCTAGTACATCTTGCAATCTTTAAAGATCCTCCTATTCCTTTCTTTCCAGATCTCCCAAATTAATAGTGAAGGAGCTGAAACCCATAAACCCTTATATAAGAATCTTTTGTTTTTGATCGGCCATGCTTGGAACTTGGCTAGGATTGAGTCTGGGATAGGGGCGTACCAATTCATCTTCAATTTAAGTCAACCCCACCAATTGTGAGAGTATTCATAGGTCAGCAATAGATGATTAGTTGATTTCTCCATCTTCTCATAGAGAGGGCATCTACTAGGTCCTTCGAAACCCATCGACCTCTCATCTAGCTTTGCAGTAGAAGCGCTTGATACTGATTGTTGGTGGAGGGGTATTGTTATGAACAAATTCATATCACCTTTTGGTGGGAAGGAGCTCTTTCAAATTTACTTTCCTGATACTTGTACTATAAAAACTTATCCTAAGACTAACCTATGCCCCACTCAAGAGTGGATCAGAGGACAATGGACACAACTACAATGGGACCTTCAAAAAATCTTTATGTAAAGAGTCCTTAATAAAATAGGAAGCCAATGGATGAAGAAAACAAATTGGAATTTTTACAAAAAAATCTGATGTAATATGCTTTTATTAAAATTTGCTTTAATGATTATCGAATAAATCATTAGAGGTTCATGTAAAATGTTCTTTTTGATTTTTCTTTAATGAAAAATGAGTTCATGTATTATTTGTTTATGTAATACATCATGTTCAACTTTTATTCAATGCCTATTAAATATTTTAGAAAACTACTGCATTGCTTGATTGTTATTTATTTCAACAAAAAAATGAATATTAGTTAAATAATATTTTCTTAAAAATACATATCAGTTGTTCTTTTAAACTCCACTAAGTATTTTGGGATGTTACATATTCTATTAGAGCTATGAAGTTCGACACTGAACCTTAGTCTCACCACTAAAAAAATTAAGCAGAAACTTAACGTAGACTATCCTGCTTCACAGGGTGCGATTGCGACGAACACCTTGGAAGAAAGTTTGAAACCCCTCATGGGTTCACTTTTGGAAACTTTGGCTCGATGATGACTATAGTTGTTGTTCATTTCTCTCAGATACAGAGACAATGGCTGAGGTGATTGATTGGCTTCGAAGAGAAAGACATGTTTGGACAACTGTGAGCAAAGCAACATTAAAGGCGTCAATTTGGAAGAAACTTGGAAACAAAAATAAAGTTGACCTTGAGAAACCACCTGAGAAGGGTCAAACCACTATTGATCCTATCAAACACCATTTAAATTCTCTCCATTATGAGAGGAATCCATCAGACAAAGTGATAGCGACTCCTAAATGAGAGTCTACAAAATTTTGTAACTATTATGATTGTAGTCAATTTTGGATTGAGTAATAAAAATTAAAATTCTGGATTGTAAACTCTCTTTTTTAATGAATTATGTTCGAATTTTATTTAATTCCTATGAAATGTTTTAATAAATTATGTTCAAATTTTCCTCAATTACTATTACATACTTTACTATGACTATTAAGTGTTCGATGGTTTATTTTATGCATATTTTTTATTACTAAATGTTAATATTTTTTAATATTATGTTGTAACTATTTATGGATATTCTCATTCCCATAATTCTAAAATACTAACTTCCATTTTATGTTATTTATATTCAGCAAATAATCAAAACATGGATGTTTCTGAAAATGCATCAGAAATTGTTGTTGCAAGCCCAGATGTATCTGTGAATTCAAATGAATTCATTGAGAGCCATATGGACAGATGTGCGAGAACAATTTTGGATTACTACAACAAAATTGTCAGAGAATATGAAAACACGACCTTAATGATAGATGGTGTTGAAGAATTGGAAATATTACAAATGGAAGATGTTGCAACAAAAGTTAAGGAAGCTTCTGCAATAGCATCAAAATTTCTAGATTCTTTGAAAGAAGTATATCGCGATCATTATGAGAACAAGGGTCGAAATACCATCCTCATCGTTGAAGAATTTGTTATGTATTTACATCATTACAATGAAGTGTTATTCATTTAGTTACTTCTTGGTCGATCTTTAATACTTCTTAAATATTGAAGTTTTATGTAGTTGTTAGATAATGGCCCAACTGGGCACTATGTGTTGTTATGGAATGTGTAAAAACCAATGGACAATTATTGAGCCTACTAAATTTTGTAACTATTATGATTATAGTCAATTTTGGATTGTAAATTCTAATTCTTAATGAATTATGTTCGAATTTTCTTTAATTCCTATGAAATGTTTTAATAAATTATGTTCAAATTTTCCTCAATTAATATTAAACATACTTTACTATGACAATTAAGTGTTCAATAGTTTATTTTATGCATTTTCTCCACCAAAAAAATTATTTTTCAAATGACTCAAAAATTGTTGTATTGATAAGGCTCATGTATATAATAATAATAATTGTCACAATAGATAAGAATTTCATTTTAAATATTAATTATTTAATATTTTGTAAATCTTTACAATTTTTACACATTTTAACTAATTCTAAAATCAAAATTCAAATGAATTGAAAGTTTTTGTTGTAATAATGCTAATATAAATCAAATAAATATAATGTTTGATTTTTATCCACTCACATTATAGAAATTTCCATAATCAAAACTTTAATATTAATCATTATCATAATCAAAACCTTAATATTATTCTAAATTAATAATTATAATCTTTAACCCTAAACCTAACTATATATCTAACCCAAAACCTAACCCTAACCCTAATTATAATTCTAACCTTGACCTTAACCCTTTTCTATCCCCAAACCTAACTCTTATAGCTATCATCATGTACTATCTTTGATTGCAATCTTAACACTAATCCTAATGATAATTCTAACCCTAACCCTAACCCTAATTTTATTTACAATTAATAATCATAATCACTAAGATTAACCCTAATCCTAAGCCCAAGACTAACTGTAACCCTAACGCTTGATGTAATTATATCATTAGCCCTAATAATAATTCTAATCTTAACCCTTATACTAACCATAATCAAATCCTAGCCCTAAACTTAAACCTAACCCTAATCAAACTCTAATCATAACCCTAATCTAGCCCAAACCCTAATCCTAATTGAAATGTACTATTAATTTAACTCTAACCACAATGTACTTGAATAACAACCCTAATTCTAACCATACTTAAACTCTAGCACTAACTGTAACTGAACCCTTATAATAATCTAACCTTAAAATTAACTTGAATTGTAATTACTATTTAAACCCTGTTTTGAACCTCAACCATAACCCTAAAGTAACCCTAATTGTAAATCCAACCTATGCTTGACGTTATCCCCAAACCCTAACTTTATATCTAATTATTAACTATAATCTTTAACCTAACCTTATATCTAATTATTAATTGTGTATAACCTTATAATCTGAACTATAACTCTAATCATAATCATAGTTATAACACTACCTAATTATAATGATAACCCTAACCCTAACCCTTATTCTAACCCTAAACCTAACCTTAACCCTAATTTTAATTATAATCTTTAACCGTAATGCTAATTATAATTATAATCCTAACCCTAACCTTAATTATAATTCTAACCCTGACCCTAACCCTATTCTATCCCCAACCCTAATCCTAACCCAAACCCTAACTCTTATAGCTATCATCACGTACTATCTTTGATTGCAATCTTAACCCTATCCCTAACCCTTATCCTAATTATAATTCTAACCCGAACCCTAATTTTATTTATAATTAATGATTATAGTCTTTAACGTTAACCCTAATTACAATCATTAAGATTAACCCCAATCCTAACCCTAATCCTAAGCATAAACCTAACTATGATATTAGCCCTAACCCTAACCGTAATTTTCACCTATATCTAATCATAATTTTTATTCTATCATGATCATAATCTTATCTATAACCATAATCCTAACCCTACCTCTAACCAAGATTTAAACCCCAACCTTGATATTATACACTTAATAACTATAAAACAATATTAGAGTTTCAAAATAAGAATATAATAGTATTATACTTTACTAATAAAACTATAAAAATAATATTATAACTAACAATAATTTAAAATAATAATATAATACATTTAAAATATTTCAAATTTATATTATGAATATTATTTTCAATAAATTATAAAAATAATATCATAATAATCAAAACAATATAAATTAATAATAATAGTATATTATAATATTATTCCACAAAATAATAGAAAATAATAATAATATTACATATTATTGCAACAAACATTAATAATATAAAATTATATAGTTCTATTTTAAATTTTTTATTGTTTCCCATGTTGCATCGCGACTACTACTAGCTTACATATATTTGATTTTAATCAGATATATATATAATACGTCGAGAGATATCCTTATTGAGGCACCTATTTTTATCATGTACCTGAACTCTAATAGGCGCCTCGATAAAGATACCTCTCGGCGTATTATATATATATATATATATTTGATTAAAATCAAATATATGTAAGCTAGTATTAATTCTTCTATTGAATATGTTTTGAAATGCAACAATAGGGAGAAGGTTGGGCTTATAGATATTGACGAAACAATGGATGCATTATATGATTCTTAATGCAAGAAAATAAGAATCTAGAACTTGTCTTTTGCGAGATATGTATCGTAAGAATTCAAGCCAAGCGAGGTGCATTTGAATTGAAATTTTTTTACTGTTTCTTTGAATCTACTATCACTTTATTAATAATTATTTGCATATTTGTATAAACATGCTGATATGCACCTTACAGTGATTTGAACATTCCATTGCGAAATGAACATAATTTTACTAATCTTACTAAGCTTATGAAAATAGAAAAATGCTCAATGTTTCAATAAAGGAAGCATGGATGATTGGGTACCTATGATTGATAGCTTTATAGGAATTGATCTAGATAATGTTGCAAGTGGCAAAGGGTCTGAAATTAAGAAGCGCTTCAGCCTACAACCATTTAACAGTTACAAAAAGAATGGTGTAAAATAGAAGCTATAAAAAATAATGTCGCAAACAAACTCATTTTACAGAAATAAAATCATAGAATACCAACCACAACACAATCTGAGGGACAAATGCTAAGGGTATGGCGTGGGACTATTCACCTCCACAATTATAAGCCCGCCAAAATGGTAGGATGTTGAGCAGCAAAATACGTCCTTCACCAATAATACGAAAAAGCTACAACATTGGAAAAACTGATGGATTCAACCAACCCAAAAGGAAGACACTTGGGTGATTGTCGAGATATTGTGAGCAACTACATAGATATGGAATAATCAATAGATATCGAAAGCCTGATATCAATGGTTGTGTGCAACCAGGTCGATTCAATAATTATGAGGGGTGGAGACTTCACATGGCCAAAATATATTGCCATGTTAAACTTATTGGTCAATCAGATTACATAAGGCACTATACGAAGAAAAATAATGCACTTCAAAACAGATCTAGACATGCATAGAAAAACTTTTGTTGTAGAATACGAACAAAATATACCTAATGCATAGCCAAACTATAGCTATTGGCACATTAAAAACTGATCCAGAAATCATAAATAGCATTCAATGATGATGAATAAGAAAATTAATAGAATGTAATCGATCTTACCAATAATGGTGCACCCCAAGATTCGATCATAGAACCACAAAGCCAAGTCCTGCTAAGGCATCAAAGCACAAGCGTGATTCAATATGCTTAGGAAAAAGTCTGGTAAATATGCAGGGGATTAGCAGAGACTTACTTCAGAATTTTAATGTAAGAATAAAATAAATATAGCTCAAAATCGAAATTAAAGCAAGTCCTCGGAGGATTTATATGTAGCATTCGTACACCAATTGCTTCAGTTGTTTCATCTTCAACATTAATGTTCTTCATTAGCCAGTCAGTTCACTCGCTTCATCAGTAGTTACGTTCTTCATGAGCGAGACAATCCAATATTGAATTGTAATGGAAAGAGCATCTTGTGTTGAATATATGATTGTAACTGCTAGAGCATCCATTGGATTGTAACTGCAAGAGCATCCAGCCTTGACTGTGCGATTGTAATTGCCAGACTGCACGATTGTAACTGCCAATTATTACGTACGCGCATAGGCAATCTCCACCCCGTTGCCACTGTAGGGATGCCTCTCGGCATAACGATATTTAACGTACTTGAAACGTATGGAGCATTTGACCGATGAGAAATCCTACAATTTACCAGAGATTTAAGCTCTTATATTAATTATGATCATATTAAACATATTTGAAATGTATGAGAATATTTGAACGCTACTAGTCTTACTCAATTTGTTGCTTAGCAAAATTTCAATAAATATTTACTCTCATCAACATTTGAGCTAAAATTTTCTTTATTTGTATAAATTTGAAAGTTAGTATTTCTCTTTGAGGCCTCGTTGTTGGCTTTATAGCCTGGGAAGGATCGAATTTGGTGGTGGAAAATGGGCGAGTCAGGGAAATACGACAATGTGGCTGAACTGCCGACATATGTGTTGAGGTGAACGTGGCTTCTATATAGTACTCACTGCATGTAAAGATTCTGCTGATTAATAACCCACTCAACGTGGACATCTCTCAGTCAGATTACATAAGGCACTATACGGAGAAAAATAATGCACTTCAAAACAGATCTAGACATGCATAGAAAAGCTTTTGTTGTAGAATACGAACAAAATATACCTAATGCATAGCCAAACTATAGCTATTGGCACATTAAAAATTGATCCAGAAATCATAAATAGCATTCAACGATGATGAATAAGAAAATTAATAGAATGGAATCGATCTTACCAATAATGGTGCACCTCAGGATTCGATCATAGAACCACAAAGCCAAGTCCTATTGAGGCGTCAAAGCACAAGCATGATTCAATTTGCTTAGGAAAAAGTCTGGTAAATATGCAGCGGATTGGCAGAGACTTACTTCAGAATTTTAATGTAAGAATAAAGTAAATATAGCTCAAAATTGAAATTAAAGCAGGTCCTCGGAGGAAGTATATGTAGCATTCGTACATCAATTGCTTCAGTCGTTTCATCTTCAACATTAATTTTCTTCATTAGCTAGTCAGTTCAGTCGCTTCATTAGCAGTTACGTTATTCATGAGCCAGTCAATCCAACATTGAATTGTAATGGCAAGAGCATCTTTTGTTGAATATACGATCGTAACTGCTAGAGCATCCATTGGATTGTAATAGCAAGAGCATCCAGCCTTGATTGTAACTGCAAGAGCATCCGTACTTGAAATGTATAAGAGCATTTGACCGATGAGAAATCCTACAGTTTACTAGAGATTTAAGCTCTTATATTAATTATGATCATATTAGACATATTTGAAACGTATGAGAATATTTGAACGCTACTAGTCTTGCTCAATTTGTTTTTTAGCAAAATTTCAATAAATATTTACTCTCATCAACATTTGAGCTAAAATTTTCTTTATTTGTATAAATTTGAAAGTTAGTATTTCTCTTTGAGGCCTCATTATTGGCTTTATAGCCTAGGAAGGATCAAATTTGGTGGTGGAAAAGGGGCGAGTTAGGGAAATATGACAACATGGCTGAACTACCCACATATGTGTTGAGGTGAACGTGGCTTCTACACAGTACTCATTGAATGTAAAGATTCTACTGATTAATCACCCACTCAACGTGGACATCTCTCATCCGTGTTTTACTAGGATAATATTTTGAAAATCGCTTTGGTCCTACAAATTTTCAGTGAAACAAGTTCCGATTGATATTTCTGTGTTTTGAGATGTTATTGCGAACTTTTGTTAGGAATATTTGATTAAAACACGTGGTGCATCATTGCAACCATTCAATTCACTTCTAGCTTTTTTTCCCTTTTTTTTTTTTTTGGTTGTCGTATGGGTTTTCTTTTGAATGAAAAAGATATATACCATGTTATCTTATGAAAATAACGATATATTGTTCAGTTTTACATATTTTTCAGGTACAGAGGTTAAATAAAAAATAAAATTACATAAAATGAGAGTAGATAGTTTATGAAAATAATATTTTTATAAAACAATAATTTGGATTTCTTTCATTTAGAGTTGGAACATTTATAGATTACTACAATGCAAGTGATCTCTTATGTTGTAGATAAGTACTTGAAGTTGTTGCATAATTGAATAATGCATACAACCCTCTAGTAGATTCTAATCTCTATAATGCAAGTGATCCTTTTTGTTTTCGATTAGGATAAAACAGGTTTTGAAGGGGCCTTGAAACCCTTAAAACCAAAGAACTGTCATCGAATAATGATCAAGACTTCCTAACAATGAAACACATATATTAGAAAGGATCTGAAACCATCTAGACTCATGGGCATCTAGAGCCCAAGACACAACAACTGCAACAAAAATTAAACATCAATCAATGCAGCCACGACTAGTCGACACCAGCCAACCATCATAATAAAGACATTACAGAATAGGTTGGAGCAAGGAACAAATTTGGTAAGAAAACAATCGACCTCAGAAAAATAGAAAAAAGGGGTTTTCAGGCACCCTCAGCCAATGAGGGTTTTCTCAAGATCCCATAACCTATAACAAAATTTTTAGGCCACAAAACACCACAAGACCCATACCTACCCAAAAACAAACATTGGCCAAACTGGGCCCTTGAAAACTGTTAGCATCCAGCAAGCCCCTAAAAGAAACAAAGACAATAAGGATTTTCCAAGGTCCCTCAACTATGAATGTGGGTTTTACAAGGCTCACACAACCAGACAAGGCCTAGACCATAACAATATAACCTGAAAGTACAATCTAGGACACAGGGTTTTGAAAAGGCACCCGAAACTTTTTACATAAGAAACCAAGAGATTTTTTAGATGCTTCCTCAACCCACAAAACAAACTGAGAAATTGGGTTTTGATAGGGAACCCAAACCCTTCTGTGAAGAGAACCATGAGAGTATTGATAGGAAACCTAAACCAGCAGCACAAACAATAGTTTTTGAAATACTCCCTCACCCCTTCTCTCCACCTTAATAGGAGAAAGTGTCACCTCAATAAGAAAAGGAAGAAAGAAGACCAACAACCCATAAAAGCCCTCTTGTGACTAGCATAAGTCGAACCACTCCCTCACACCTAGTCTCCACCTCAATAGGAGAAAGGGCCACTTCAATAAGACAAAGACCTGAGAGAAATCTCACTTCCTAGAAAACCCTCCCACAGCCCAGCATAAGAGAATCCTCTCCACCTCTAATAAAGAGAAACCAACCACTGACAGACATCCAAGAAAACAATGACAAAGAGCAGAAGAAACCCTCACCAATGATAAAATGAGGAAAGCACAAAGGGTCTACTCACACCCATAATTGAGGGCTCCCACCAAAATAACCACACAAACCCCAAACTAAGAAACACTATGTTCCTAGCATGTAAAGACCTCAAAAAGGACCCAATTCCAGCCAGGGATAGCAAGGAAGAGGGGAGTAGAAAGGCAGAAGCCACAAGAGCCACCGTCAACATCGCCAAACTCAATCTCAGTAGGAACAAAATGTCCTCTCTCCCCTCCACACCCAGCCTTGGCCTCTCCCACACCATCAACCATGTATAACATAGCAAGGAGCACATGATCAAATATTGCATAGAACAAAGCACAGAACAGGGCCTCTGATGTAGAGAGTCTTGGAGCTTGTTCTATTCACCTTCTTGGTTTCTTGTCTTACTCAATCCTCTAACTCCTCAAGCCCATTCAATGGCACTTGGTAGGGGTTATTCTATCTAGACCTCCAAGGTCTGATCCAATTTGGCTTGCCTCAAGGTATAGCCACTGATCTTTGACAACCAACACCTCCTATTGAGGCTTCCACCTCAATCCCCAACACTACTCCTAAGGCTTCAACAACCTCTGCAAAGGATCACAACACACCGACTTGTTATAGGTGGGAAAAATACATTTACATAGTGCCTTTGATGTCTTTAATGGGTTTGGGCATCTTCAACCCCATCATTAATATTTCCTAAACTCTCTTTGGCTCCACCAGGCTCAAATAGGCCTAATTCAATTAGCCCTCCATTGGCGGTTTTCAGGGCTTAGTTTAAAAATTTTCCATACAATGCCACAAATAAATTGCAGATTAGAGTACCCTTTTCAAAGTTTCATACAATATTGAAAAATTGCATCTAGGTTCACCATACACATGTGGGAACCAAAACTGTCCTATTTTCGAGGGTTTTGGCCTACCCGAGTGACTTGGAAAGATGGCTTTGGAAATTTTCACTAGTCAAATCACCTACACAAATCAATTAAGTGTTATTTAAGTAAATTCATAGGGCTACCCAACCATATCTAATTTTTGGCTCCAGCAATCCATATGTGCTCTTAAAGCGCACATCTCTTGTTGTCCTCACTCACTAACTCCTAGTAGTGAGCCTAGGGCTTCATTTCACAATCACCACAAAGGCATGGAAAGAAATAAAAACCTATTTTAATCATATGTACAGATATAATTCCACTTGATTTCAATAGGTACCATCAATGGATGCTCAGGTTAGAGCCATTTTTCTCTTAAACCCTACCTACTTTGCAAGGGTTTTACACCTAGTACAGAGAATGGAAGAGATCTCTGCAACCAAACACAAACAAATTACTAAGATACCTTGATGGAAAGTACATTCAACAAACACTCATTCCCTACAATGATATTTCTCTAACAAGTCCATACTAGACCATACAATGCAATGAAAATAAGGAAAAACTGTCAAAAACGATGAAAAGACAAGATTTCTTGAAAACCCAAAACTTGCTCTTACATTCTAGACTCTCTAACCCATACAATGAAATTTATTTTGGCTTATATGCTCATGGTTTAGTTGTTTCACCCAAATTTTTAATGTCAATCATCAAAAATGCAACTTTTGCAAAAAGTTGCAAAACATTGCTCAACAACTTTTACATCTTTTTGACACCTAAGATGTAAATTTTCATTCTAGTGCATTCCAAGGCTCCCAAAGGCCCTCAAGCAACCTAGAAGACCTAAAAAGAAACAATAAACCCCTATTATATGATGACAATGATCTAGAGTACTACTCCTATGGTCAACATTATCGTTACAACTTCCTAGGTTGATAGTATCCTGAATACAAATGACACAACCAAAAGCTTGGACACCTCAACCATGGCTCTACTAAGTCCCAAATGGTTGGTCCATTATTGCATCATGAAAGATAACACAAACTTAGGAAAAAACCAAAATTTGCATGCTTGGAGTGTTAGGTGCCCTGGACCAGCCTCCCACACCGTATGTATCTCCATTGTCCTACCCTTCACTTGCATCATCGCTCATCGAAACCCTAGTTTGGTCACTCCCCCCTACTTGCCCATTCTAGTTCCTACTCATCGCAATGTTTTTTCATCTCTCTAAACATCTTGAAGCATAAGTCATTATTAAAATTGGGAAGAGAAAAGTATTTTCTTCACCCAAGCGATCATTTATGTTTTGATTAAAGCGGAAACCTGGTTTTACAGGTACCAAAAACCCAGAGTTAATAGAAAAAAAGAATGAACTAAAACAACTAGGACCTAGCCACAAAAGAGATGCCAACCAGTCCAATAGAACAGGGTAACAAAGACCAAATGACAAACAAAACAAAACAACTAAACAAAATTATAGAAGCTTTCCTATTTTCTCATTTTTCATAATGGCCTCTTTGTTAATCAACAAAACTTTCTTACTGACATTATAAGCAGGGGTCATACCTTTGTCTTTTCTATAAAGCCTTATCATAGGATCTAACTGACACTCCTCAATGTCCTCCTTTTCCTCATCCACACTCTCTGAAGGCGCCCTGAGAATATTGCTTGTCCTTGCATTCATTGCCTTTGACTTCTTCTCCGTCTTCATGCTGCCTAAAGGGGAATTACCCTGGGAAATGTCATGAAATACTTCAGCCTGCTCATTCAGCTTGCAAAGACCTTCATTAGTGTTATCCATAGCCGCCTTGCTAATCTCCACCACTGCAGTCAAACTCTTCTTGATTTTTAGACAATCATGATCCTCCAAAGCTTTGGTTCACCCTTCATAGTACTTGAGGACTTTTGAATCTCCCTTTGGCTGATCAACCCCTCCCTTCAAACAATTAACATCTTGTAAAATCCCCCAAAATAGGGCATGTTGGTACTCCTATAAATTTTGTAGGCTGGAAACCATAATCTCTAGGATAGAGGAACCCATCTCCTTTGGTGTATCCCTACCCCCATCAACAAGTGTAAAGAGATTAGCATGTTATTCTTTCTCACACCCACTCGAATCCATATGCGTTTCCTTTCTCTTGTTTGTAAGCACAAAAGAAGCATTAGCATTTGCGGACCCAAAAAATCTTAGACTTCCCCTTCGCATTCGCAATAGAAGCCCCAAACCCCTTGTTCCCCTTCACATCAAAACTAGGGTTCATAGAATCAGGAACAAAATCGGGGTCATCATCCTCATCTACAAGAAAGATCTTCCTACCAATGGGATTAGGGTTTTTAGCAAAGGATGACATTGGGTCCTGGTTTTCATAGATAGGAAAGACCTCTTTTTCACCAGAATCCTCCTCCTCATCAGAGGACATATCCTCATAATGCCCCAGAACATTCTTCTGAAATTCAATGCCCATCTTAGCCCTAGGGTTCCACTCTACATGATAGGATTTAGTATATTCTCTAATCAAAAGGATCAATCCCTCATGAAGAATAGGAAAGGAAACCCTCTTTGTATGAGCCTGAATACCATGATTCAGGTAGGATGCTAGGTAAAAGGGAAAATAGATACACTTGACACGCCAAAAATGATTCAAAATGACAAAATGGTAAGTGAAGAGACTACAAAATTTTACCATCCATTGTGAGATATCGCATGATGACCTCCAAGATCACCTTCTAAGGATTAGGGAGCGAAGTTCTATCCCAACCACCATCCATTTTTTTCCTCCTTTTCTCCCTCCTTCGGCATAAGGAAGGTGTTAAAAGAAATAGTGGCACATTTTTTTTCCCTATAGAGTTTGGTTCCTTCAATTAAGGTATTGAAAACCTTGGCCACCAGTTCCTCATTTATTTCCAACTCGATACTGAAAATGCAGAGCACACTATCCCTCCATCCCTAAATGAAGGAATCAATAATGAGGGCATCCAACTTATGAAGCATCTCCATATACCCTTTCAATCCACCTATAGAAAGCTCCTTCCAAACATCTTCCTTATTATACCACTCCTCATACACTTTCGTGGGCTGCAAAAGGTTTCTATCCCCTCCCATTGAGAAAGAAACTCCAAACCCCACAGTCTGTAACATAATAGCAATAGAGCTCAACTAGAGAATGAAGAAAAGGAAAGCCTCCAAAATTTTTGGCTTAGTCATAATAAAAATTGTCCTACCCAGGACACATTGAATCCCTTTCGCCTTCATTATTTCCAAGAACCGCCTACGCTTTGCACACATTACATTCATTACTAATGAGGATGTGAAGATCCACAGGGATACGATCATTAATAACCCATACTCTTCTGCTAGCTAAACCAACCCCCATATTGGCCAAATTATCAGCCACCTTATTTCCTTCTCAAAACATGCAAGAGATTTGAAAGTCTTCAAAATCTCTAAGGTGCGTAAGACAATCTTCAATGATATGTTTTATCGTCCAACTAGTGGAAGAGGACCTCTTAAGAAAATTAATAATGTTTAGGAGTCACACTCAAGTCAAACCCTTCTCATGCCTTACTCTTTATGTTGTTATAGCCATCTATTCATAATTACTATTCAAATATCAAAATATATTTTATTTAAAAAAAATATATTATAGATTAGATAACTTATTAAAAAAAATTAAATGTCTTCAAATTAGGATCATAGGTGAACCAATATATCCTTTCATAATTGTCTAGAAATCAAGAAAATTTGGTGGAAACCTTAACTCTACAATAACTCCCTTAACCATAGTGAACCAGTTAACACAGATGTCTTGTTCTACACAGTAGTTGTGAAGACAAGGCAACAATAAATAACAAAGAAATATCTAGAATGTTAGCTAGGAAAGACATCTAGAATGCAGTATGTAAGCTTCTGGTTTAAAGGTTCAGTTTGATGGTTGGAATATATTTGGTGGTATAAATTAATGCCTACCAACATAGTAAACTAAATTTAGAATACTTATCTAATGGTAAAATACAACAAGAAAGCATGTTGATCCAAGAGGATATGAGTCACTAGATTGTGCAACAAATATTAAGTGTTTCTTGACAACCATTATAGTTTTTCCAACTGGAATATCATAATTCTTAACACCCACATTAAATATTTTAAGCATGGGATTAATGTCATACCATACCTATCTATGTATCCTCCAATGTAAAATTCAGATTGATACTATTATACCAACATAAATTATAATTGTATGTTTGATACCTAAGAGATATTGTATGCCATGGGATGCATAATTATCTACAACCAGAAAATTACACCATTGTTGTGGATATTAAGTTTTCAATAATGCTAATTATTATATTGCAACATGTCTTTCTTGAATTACACGTATTTTATTAAAAATTATGTTCCTCAAACATTATTCATCATCTATGTGTGTAGGTTTCAAGAGATCATTGTTCATTATTAAGTTCTTCATAATTTTGAGGTTTTCACTTCTTATAATATTTCTTAAACAAACTTTCTTCTTCACCTTATGTCATATTAATTGTTGGCATTCTACACTCTAATGAGAATATGGTTGATGTTTTCATTGATGGCAACCAGCCGGTAATAGGTTTCTACATGCACTGGCATCACATACATCATCACTGACAGGCACCGGCACCGACAATGAAGTATACCGACACTCAAGCTAACATGAGACAAGTTTTGAAGATCTTATATGTATGAGATCTTATAGATCATTTTGACGTAAGAAATATAAGGAGAGGACATTTTTGTAATAGCATGATATAGAAGGATGTTATGTAAAGATAGCAAAAGGTTTTTGGTTAAGGTATCTAACTGAGCTTAAGCCGGTACTGAACCAGGCATTAGAGATGTTATTTTGAGTTGTACATTGTATTGGATTTAACTATCCATATTCTAGTTAGCGAGACTCTTCTATTAAGCAGTGAGTTGTAGGCTGTTGGCCTTCCTGCATGTGCAGGCCCCTATTGTAAGTAATATTTATTCATATTGGCCAGTGAGTAAATATTGTGGGTCACAAATCCCACCGAGGTTTTTCCCACATCGAGTTTCCTCGTTAAAATATCTTGTGTTATGGTGTGCATTTATGTTGTCTCTGTTATTTCTATTTGCTACATATTTATTGTTTACTGGTACATTAATTTGGGTTGCAAAGTTATAAATAAGTTCAATTATTCCACAAACTCGTTAGACACTGATTCACCCCCCCCCCCCCCCTCTCAATGTCTTTGGGACTATCATTGCATCTAACAATTGGTATCAGAGCCTGGTCCTCTATTTGCAAAAGCCTAATAGCCTGAGGAAGATTCTGAAACCGGTACCGATGGAGAGTTTGAGAAAATAGTTAGAAGGAGCTCTTGAATATTTTGATGCAAAAAAATTGAAGAATATAAAACTTGAAGATGATCTGAGGATTGCCTAGGAATTCATTAAAGGACTTCAGGGGAACCTAGTTATAGCACAAAACAAGAGGAAAGAACTTCATGAGCAAATGCAAAAACATGATGATGAAAAGGAAACTCTTAGAGATATTGTAGAGAAGTTGAGACAAGAGAACACTAATATGAGGAATGAAATGCAAGATATGACCATGAGGCTATGTAAGGATATTGAAGATAGGAAGAAGAATGAAGAAGACTTGACTAGGAGACTTAATGATGGAGCAAATGAAAATTTGAGACTTAATCATGAGAATGATATGTTAAAGACAAATCTGATTCACATGCAACATGATAAAGAGGATCTTGCAAGACAAGTTGGGATTCTAGAAAATGAGTTAAACACTGCAAAGGAATATGAAGACAAATTCAAGAAAAGTTCAGAAAGATGATGATATGCTGAAAATACAAAAACCTGATGGACATACAATTGGACTTGGATTTGAACATGGAGAAAGTTTCAGGAATGCAAATAGTCAAGATCACAGTAAACTAGTAAGGCCTGCTAATGGTTATAAATTTAATGGGAAATATTTTAATTGCAACAAATTTGGTCATAGAGAAAAGCAGTGCAGAGTTAGAAAAAATCAGAATACAAACCTACCCATCGGTCAATGTTCCAAATGCAATAAAGTTGGTCGTAATTCAGAAAATTGTAGAGTGAATGTGAAATTCTATGTTTGTGGAAGATTTGGACATTTATCTAATCAATGTAGAACACAAACTAGTCAAGGATATGGAAAAGCTATTGAGAGGAATAATGTAACTTGTTATGCATGTAACAAGATTGGGCATATTGTAAAATTTTGTAGAAGCAAGACTATACCGGCAAACAATAAAGGATCTAATAAGAAAGGAAAAGAAAAGTTGAATGAAATAAAGCAAGAATTTTCAAAGCGATGGATTAAGAAGGGAGATTAGAGAGTAGATGAAACTATCTCTGCACCGGTAGAATAGAGTAATACTCCATCGGTATGAGATTATTCATCCAACTAAGGAACAATCCTTAGGGGGTATGGTAGAAAGTTGAAAATCATGCATTCTACCCTCGGTTGATGGTGAGAAGACATATTTCTTCTTTACCGGCAGATGTGTTAAGATTTCACTTAACCGACAAGCATTTTATGTGGTTTTTGGAAAATGTTTTGGTTATAAGGCACCGAAAAACCCTCATTTTCATCCACCAAGCATTCAGAGAGCATGTAATTGAGCAAAGGCATCCTAAGGCAAAGCAACAAGGTATTTTCATGCATTCAAGATTTCAAGAAAGAGGTATTTATCTTTCGAAATGGCATCTTCATCCTCTGCACCTGAGTTTATTGCAAACCCTGCTGTGGTAGAAAACATTAAGCGCCCTAGACCCGTGTTTAAGATCATCCCTGAAATTGCCAAGCAAGATGATTCTAATAGAGCATTTTCAAAAATTCCGAAGGGAGTTGCTTTTGCTGAAGACCCTAGAATTTACATTCATTGCAACATAGAAAATTTAGGGACTGATGACCTAAAGAACATATACAATGATGTTATTACTGATGAACAAGGTTTGATTAAACCAGAGCACAAGATTATAGGAGACCTAGGATTTGTTGAAATTCTGAACATACCTGAATTTTTGAAGGAGGTAGTTCATCTTGTACTGAGCAGAATTCATGGAGATTTTATGTGGCTTGATTATATTTTTAAAATCTCTAAGGAAGCAATCAAGGTGGTTACTCATTTACCCTCAACCGGTAGTAGGCCTGACAAAATAAAGAAGATACCTAACAAGGGTGTTATGGATTTAATCGGAGCTACATATGACAATAGATCTCCTAGGGTTAATCACATTATTGATGCAAATGTGAGATATGTGAGCAGGGTACTTGGCTATAGAGTAACTCAAGCAAATAGATTAAATTCAATTTCCATCTTATGTATTCACAGTGCATACGAGATGGTTAAAAACAATGCTAGGATTGATATGTGTGAATGGCTTAATCATGAACTGATTGATAACCTGAAAAAGATTAAAAGTGACAAGAAGGGGACATTCCATTTTGGCAACCTACTTGTGTGTTTGATTCTTTACTTCACCAAAGAGATACCCGACATTGGTCATAAGCACTTTGGATATGACATTTTGGTAGGCAAACAAATCATAGAAGCTATCACCGGTATGGGCTGTAACAGTGACAACTTTATAGCAGATTACTTCAAAACTTTCCAAACTAAGATGAAGGCCAGAGAAAGGATACCAGAGAGCATAGTAGATAAGTATGACAAGGAAATTTGTTTTGTAATCAAACGTGATGAAACATGGATGGAATTTTAAATGGGTTAAGGAAAATGTAATGAACTTGAGTGGTATATCTGCTAGTGAACTGGAAGGACTGAAACCGAAAGCTCATGTTTCATCGGTTGTCACTTCTTCGGATACAGATAGTCGAAAAGTAGTTGAGTTCAAGAGAGTAGAGAGGAAGAAGAGAAAATCCTCACAGGTACCTTCTCCTTCTCCTAAAAAGGCAAGGACATTAAGGAAGGAGCAACAGGTTGTAAGGGAGCCTAAGAAAAAGCTAACACCAAAGAATAAACAAACTAAGACACCAGATACCCTTACACCGGAGGAACTGGTAAATGAGATAACACAAGATGGTAATATTTGTAATGTAAATAGATATTATCACTCTTTCAAGGATTCTACAAAGACAATATAAAGGCTAGTATAATTTTGCAGTTGGACATCTATAAGAAGGTTTTGATTGGAGTTTTAGATGATTTGCTAAATGACCTGTATTTAAGATTAGAAGCTAAAAGAATGGCAGTGATGGAATTAGACAAAAAGTTAAAAGATGAAGCATTATTGGCAGAACACCCTGTAATTGTAAACAAGAAATTGATGAACTAATTTCTGAAGCAAACCGGTCAGTTTTTGTGAGTGGACAACAGATTAGTCTAATGGCTAGGAGAGTGAAAGAGATTGCTGAAGAAACTGCAGACAAATGGGACATACTCTTTTTTGAAAAAGAAAAGAAAGAGGAAAGAGACAGACAAAAAATGGATAAATCTTTTGCTAAGGTATACCAAAATGACAAAGGTAAAAGCAAAATTGGTAGTATACCTATTATAAAAGTAACAGATAATATTCCTCCACCAGCATAGGATATTCCACACTAACTTCAGATACACCGACACATATTAACAATCAACTGGTTAAGGCAACTGAAGAAGTTACGCATGATGACACTAACCCTGATTCTGAAATTCTTTTCATTATGAATGTGGATACACAAGATATTAACATTGTTGTGGACAAAGAGACTACAGAGGTTAAGGCAGATGATGCTAAGATCAGTGAGATCTCTGAGTCAATGGCACACATTGTTGACTCTCAGAAGAGTGAGATATTGGCATGAGATAAGGAATCGGAGATAGAGAAACCGATAGAGGATAAGGACACTAACACTAACAAATCATTAGAAGCAGAGGTACAAACATAGACAGAGAAACTAGAAGAAAATGTAAGTAAAGAGGAAGAAATAAATGGAAATAAGGAAGAAATAGTGAAGGTAATTGGGCAAGTATCTATTGAAAGGAAATCTATTGCAAAACCAAGCACATCTACTAGAGAATTCAAACCCACTAATGTAATAGGTGTTCTATTGGATTCTATTAGGAGGATAACAAATTGCAATGCCTTAGCATTTAAGGCTATTGATGACATATTACCTATCTTGAAGATGATTGCACGAACCTATAAGATAGATCACATTGAGGATTCTCTAGGTAAATTGGACACGTTGTCCAAATTTATTGCTGAAAATATTCTAACTATAGATAAGGTGAATGAGTTTAAGGAAAGAGTAGATAAAGAGAAAGGTGAATTCTTTAAGAAAACTATCAAAGATTGTACTGAGCACATGGATTCACTATTACCGGTACTTAACTCAATAATTTTGGAATATAAGGAGTTGTATAGAGAAGCTTGCAAACCTCACTATCTAACTGAAGATATTGATGAGGAAATTAAGAAGACACAGAAGCAAATAGATGATATTGCGGACAATATGATAGGTTCTTTGGGACTTATCTCAGTTTTTGAACAGGAAATAGCATTTTTTGAGGAAAAGTAGGAGAAACTTGAGAAAGAGAAAGCAAGGATAAGGTCAAAGGCTTAGGAACTGAAAATCAAACTTACTCCAAGATTGGATAGCCTTATTACTCAGTGGGTTGAGCTATCAAAGCCAAAAATTCAAGGAGAATGATCACAGGAGCAACAGATGCACTATCTAACTAGCATGATCCAGCAGACAAAGACCATTCTTTCTAACAATAAAAAATTCATGTTGAGCCTGAATCTAATTTTAGCAGACATTTTTCAACTTATAAGTAACCAGTTATAGGCTACGAGGTAGCATTTTTGTATTCTTTAATTTTTTTTGACATCCTTTGCCATTTATGCCAAAGGGGGAGTAGTATGGAGAAAAATAAATGCACAAAGGAGATCACTTTCTTAGGGGGAGCACACTCTTTTTGGGATAAGATTTTGGACTTCATTTTTGGATAACAGTTCTAGATTTTTCTCATGAGTGTTGCCATCAATACCAAAGGGGGAGATTGTTGGCATTCTACACTCTAATAAGTATGGTTGATGTTTTCATTGATGGCAACCAACCGGTAACAGGTTTCTACATTCATTGGTATCACAGACATCATCACCGACAGGCATATTCATCGACATCTAGATTACACTGGTAATGAAGTATACCGGCACTCAGGCCGACATGAGACAAGGATTTTTTATGTGAATTGTATTGTAAATGTAATTAATTTTTGTAAGCTGACTTGGTATATGTATGAGATCTTATAGATCATTTTCAAGTAAGAAATATAAGGAGAGGACAATTTTGTAATAGCATGATATAGAAGGATATTATGTAAAGATAGTGAAAGGTTTTTGGTTAAGGTATCTGACTGAGCTTAAACTAGTACTGAACCAGGCATTAGAGATGTTATTTCGAACAGTACATTGTATTGGATTTAATTATCCATATTGTAGTCATTGAGACTCTTCTATTGAGCAGTGAGCTCTAGGCTGTTAGCCTTCCTGCATGTGCAGGCCCCTATTGTAAGTAATATTTATTCATATTGGCCAGTGAGTACAAATATTGTGGGTCACAAATCCCACCAAGGTTTTCCCACAATGGGTTTCCTCGTTAAAATATCTTGTGTTATGGTGTGCATTTATGTAGTCTCTGTTATTTCTATTTGTTGCATTATTTCTTGTTTACCAGTACATTAATTTGGGTTGCAAAGTTATAAATAAGTTCAATGATTCCACAAACCAGTTAGATACTGATTCACCCCCCCCCCCCCCCCTCTCAGTGTCTTTGGGACTGTCATTGCATCTAACATTAATATGCCTGTTTTTATGCCATTAACTAGGCACATGCCTAAAACACATGATTAACTACTTGCCCACATCTAAGTGGACCCAATTGTTTTATATTTTTTCTATGTTGGGTAGTTGTTTTGTGCTTTGGTGGACCTAATTTTAATCTTTTTGCTTTTTTTTTAGTTTATGTGTTGTTTCTTTCTTTTCCTACTGGGTTTTTGCTAGGTTTTTGTAGAGGGTTGTTTTTGTTGGTTGTGCATCTCTCATGCACCTTGAAGTCACTTTATGGTTATGTATTGGTATGGTCCTATCCCGCTTTTATTAATCAAAACTACTTGCCCACATCTAAAACTAGTCCCTTTAAATTTCCTCATGTCTATAATAGTACAATTTTTTAGTAAGCTTTACATATGATGCATTTCAATTGGTTTTTTAACTTTTATTTTAGGTAAATGGGTTGTTTCCTACACTCCACATGCTCGCATTTCCCTTATCACTACTAATATGAACTTGTTCTATATAATACAACTCCTTCACCTTGACCATGAGTTGGTATACCTTAATTAATGGAATGGTTAATATTAGAGTTGAGGAAAAATCAACTCTACAGCTCCCAAAGATCACCTGCATGCAAACCTGTCACAGAAAGAGAGAAGCAAAAAAGCTATGGAGGCCAGAATTCAGAGATCCCAAAAAGAGGAGTCATATTGATGTGCAACAAGAATGCAATTCAATAATTACAGTTGTTTTGAAAATGCAAAAAGAGAATCCTTATAAAAGGATACTTGAAATTAGAAAGAACTATGAGATTCCTAATTTTAGCTTAAGCATGGAGTATAATAGACTAATAATTAAACAAATAATTAGCTAATAAAAGATAACTCCAAATCCCCCCCTTAAGATGAACTTAGGGAGTAACTAAAAAACAACTAAGGACTAAAAAACATGTAAAAAATGCAAGAAAGCAACAATGGGTCTCGACAACTAGGCCTGATGAGGTACCCAAGTACAATAAAATATCTGTAAAGTGGAGAAAAAGGAGAAAACTTTATGGGAACAAAACTCCTCTCCAAGAAGAGATGAAAGCTCAAGTGAAAGACTAATAAGCCTCCAAATAAGAGTGTTCCAGAAAATAGGAACAAAAATAAGAGAATGAAGAACACCACTAAAGCATGAAATAGCTGCAAACACTATCGAAGAGTAACTGTTGATCTAAAGAACATCCTCTCAAATAGAACATTACTAGGTAGAGAAGATTATAATTTGCATAAGTGTCCTAAAATGACACTACTCGAATCGGATGATAAACGAAGACAAACAAATGAACTCGAAGATACAGATGGCATGAAACACCAAAGCCTGAAGAGTTGATCAATCAAACCGAGGAAGCATTAGAACCAATAGAACAAACCTCCCCATAATGTTGAAAAGGGAGAGGGACATGGACACTGAAAAGAATGACCAACAAGAACTACATGATGAAGAACCAGGAACAGCGAAGGTGCAAATAAAGTACATAGTGTCGTAGAAGGAATACTCACTTGACACACATCATGAGACTAATGTCATGGAAGGAAAAATCACATGACAAAGGTAGGAAACAAAGGAAAACATCAACCCCCCCATGGCACTTTATAAGTAGTGCATGCACAGTAAGGCACAAGATATGCAACATCCCAAGTATACAATGCATGATGGCACTTTATCTTAGTGCGCTTGCATAAATAAAATGCTACAATGATAAAAAAAGATAGAAGAATGGAAAGAGAAAGCCAAATACAAGACATCCTAATCAAAGAAAGAGATCCCAGGACCTAAAAAATCCAAGATATTCACTAGAGTGTTGAAAAGAAAAAAATTGAATAAAATATATATGAAGTAGAATCTGGAAATAACACTCATATGACTGGAAAGTACACAAAACAAGCTTTCCAACAATATAAAGATTTTAAAAAATAGAGTTCGGATGCTCAAGTCATGTCTCTCGGAGTGCAAAAATGAACCTCTGACTTTGACAGAAAAAATGCCATCAAAAAAGCAAAATCAAAAGTTCAAACCTCTAGATATGGATAGACCTCAAAAAGAGCTTTCCGACGATATACGATTTGTTGAAAAATGCCTCCATATGACCAAGTTACGGCCAAAAAAAAATCCCCTCTTGTAGGGCATAAATAAGGTAAAAAAAATTAAAATTTAATGCATTTGGAGGTACAACCACACGGATTTTTGTGCATCAAAAAATGTGCCAATAAAAAATCATGCCCTAGATGCCCCTGTCACCTAAAATATGCAAATTATATATCAAAATTCATGGAATGAACATTCTGAATCTAAATGTGAAGTCATTTTGGCACCAAAATGTACCAAAAAATAGCTACCCCCAGAAATAGAAAAAAACAACTGCACAAACCCCGAATATTCAAACCTAAAGAACAAGGCCCAAAATATCTCATGAAGAGAACAGGGGCATGTAGATCTAGAGCTCTAATACCATATTGGAGTTGAGAAAAAATCAACTCTACAGCTCCAAAAGATCACCTACATGCAAACCTGTCACAGAAAGAGAGAAGCAAAAAAGCTATGGAGGCTAGAATTCAGAGATCCAAAAAAGAGGAGTCATATTGATGTGCAACAAGAATGCAATTCAATAATTACAGTTGTTTTTAAAATACAAAAAGAGAATCCTTATAAAAAGATACTCAAAACCCTAAAGGTGAAAACCCTTAAGAATTATAATTTTCCTAAGTTTAGCTTAAGCATGGAGTATAATAGACTAATAATTAAATAAATAATTATTAGCTAATAAAAGATAACTCCAACAGTTAAGAAGCATAGATAATGACACTTTTTTATATATCATATTCATATTTCACATGAATAGTATATATACATGCTCTATAGAACTCCTCTACATGTTCCTTGATAAACTCCTCTCATAAGTGTAAGATTTAGAGCTTCTGACATGTATCTAGTGCATAGTTGATTATCAAAAAAAATCTCTTAGCCTTGGCCACAATGTGATTCCACATTGAGCTATTATTTATCTCATCTTATATGTGGCTTTCATGAGTTGTGCTCCACTATAAGATAGAAAGAACTTCAACTTCATGGGAATGTTCTTAACTATCTATATGTCCTTAGTATCTTTGAACTTGAAGTATGTCTCTCTAAATCATTGATCTAGTCAACCAAATATTCTATATATAATATTCCAAAGTAACATGAGACATCAATCCTTACTTTTACCAAGGAAAAGGAGAATATTTTATCCATTATAAATTCCTCAACAATATCATCTACATTCATGACACTTCTATGAACAAGATGATATCATGTATTATGAGCAATATCTTTCATTACCACATCAAGAAGAATTAATTACATGATAAAGAAGTAATTTGACTAGTAGGGTGTTGTCTAAGTAATAAAAAACTAACTATTCCTTGATAAATTGAAACCAACATTTTTTCCTTATGAGTAACATACTACCAAAAGTTCTTAATGTATGCTCTAATGCAATTATTCTAATGGAATGTTCAACCACTTGACATGTAAATTATTTAATTTGTAGCATGTGCATTAAGAAGATGTTACATGCTCCAAAATGTGTTCGGTGCTCAATGAAAATGAAATTTTTGCTTAGTATAGATAAGCGAAGGTGTATTTATATATAATTAGGTATAGGACATTAATTTCTACCCAAAATAGCATGATTCATGTTTTTGTTAAGTAATCATGAGAAAAATATCATACCATAAGGTGCACACAAGCTAAGTGTGAATGTGAGAACCACACATCTAATTTTGGCTGATAAAATATTACATTGATGTACTTAAGGATGTTCTTGCATTGTTGACTCATACCTTTTCAATTTTTAAATTAAAATTATTTTCAATTATCATCATTTTTCCCTTGTCCCTAAACTAAGTATAGACACATTTTATAAAATTTGATGTTTTTAATATATTAAGTGGGGAAGGGTCCCAAACCATTATAGTTCCAAACAAAAAACCATAAAAAAGGTTTGAAGAGAAAGCCCACCAAACAAAAATGTTCTATGATAGATTACAAGTACTACATATAGGAAATATATGAGTCCAAATAATATTAAACTAAGAAAATCCTAAAGCTAAACAAAACAACATTACAGATAGCAAGACATTAAGAAATGTATCCCCACTCATCCAGCATACTAGGGAGTTGAAGAATTAGTCCTTTTTCCCTTAGCCTTGCTTTCATTCTTTCTTGTTGGATATTTTTGTTATTCTTTCTTTCAATCTTCCTACCCATTATAACTACTCCGATGAGAGACTTTTGTATCAAGTTCCTATTGATCTTCACTAGTTTCTCAATTCCTCTTTCCCACCATATGATTTGTTCCTTATTCAGACCCCAAGAACTTTTGAGGGGTTTCTATTTTATCAACCTGAGCTCCAAGCTCTTCAAGCTCAATAGAGAATGCCTACCAATTCTAAGATTATTTTTCTTCACTGGTCCTCTATCAACCTATTCTTCCTCTTCCTCATTGCAATAGTCCTTGAGGGTAATGGCCTATCTAGAGAATCTTTGGAATGGGTCTCAATGAGTAGAGAGTGTGAATAGGAATTTTTAAGAATAAAATTTAGCAAATCCTGAAAGGTTTCCACTATCCTTCATGGCTTCATCAAGGTAAAATATTCGAAGTGTTCTTTAGCTTCATCTTCAAGGTAGTTTTATCAAAGAAACAATAATTTTGGTCATGACTATGACCTTGGTTAGTCTAGCAAACCTTCTTTCATCAAATAAAGTGGTAAGTTCATCCTTATCATAATCCCCAGCATAGATGTCAATGGTAGGGGAATGTTGAGGAGAGATAGCAGGGTTGATCTCAGGTGATATTTTGATGGCCTTTCCTTTGACACCTATGTTTTTATTTTTTAAGATACCCCAGGAGTTTAATGGACTTTTTGCCTCTGTCATATGTAAGTTTAGGGACAATATCAATGAGAAATGTTGGGGTGTTACATCCAAAGGTTAGATTTTTCCTTTTAGGAGAGTAGAGAAGGGCATTCCTTGGTAAGATGGGTCTAGAATAAGATAGGTGATCATCTTTGAAAGCAATTTTACACTTTCAGATCCTAGGAAAAGTATGGTTTCTATTATGACTAGGGGGATTGTGCGGTGGAGTAGGATTTAGGGTTAAGATAGTCTCTAGGCATAACATAAATTAGACAGTAGTGTAATGGTGCATAAATCAGACCATATTGTAATGGTGGGTAAACATCATATGTAGCACATTTTACCTTGGATGAAAAATGAAGCAAATGAAAGCTAACTAATTTCTAGTGTCTCAAATGGTTGATAAGAGGAAAGTGATACCCACAACTTTTGTGTTATTGAAGAAGAATACTCAGGTGATGGATATTTTGGTAAGATGGGGAATTAATCAACTATTTGAAATCATGAAAGGGAAGGATGAAGAGCTATCATCTCAGTTCATGAATAAATAGAGAAATGGTATTGTAAAAGTTGATGGAATAAGGATGGAGTTGTCATAAAAATCAATAACTTAGGTGATTGGGTTGAGATGAGGGTGCAAAGGTTCTTCATTTGAGCTATAAAAACACTTACAAGGATTATATTTTTATGTTTCTAGAAGAAGGAGAATAGATAAAGGATCATCAAAATGGTTTTAGCAAAGAGGACCTTTTTCCATTGTGGAGAGTTCTTAGTTACCATCAGATCAAGTGTTTAACCCTTGAAGGGTATTTCACAATGGTTCATAGGTATCAATTTCCTCTTCTCAACCATTTGAGACACCCTAAATTAGTTATATTTCCTTTCTTCCCTTTTCAACCTTGGAAAATGTGTTGTAAATGGTGTTTAACTTCCATTATATTAATGTCTAATTTATTCTATCTATAATCACTACCTAGAGACTACCACAAACCTACATCTTCCTCCTCCCAATAACTGCCCTGATCATGACAAAAATCCTCCTCTTCCTAGTGCTCAAAGAATAAAATTTCTTTCAAAGATGATGACCCTTCTACATCTAGACCTATTTCCTTGAGGAATTCCCTTCTTTGTTCCCTTAAAAGGAAAAGACTAACCCTTGGATGAAACAACCCACCATTGGTTGTGAATATTATATCTAAACCTACACCTTATGAAGGCAAAAACCCCATCAAACCCCAAGTAGTTTTAAAAATAATAACACGAGTTGCAAAGGTTGTTATAAAATTAGTTGAGAGAAGCCCTACTCTCTCTCCTCCACATTCCCCTACCATTCACATTTTTTATGGGGAGTGTGGAGAGGATGAATTTAGAACTTCCTCTAGAGAAAGAAGGTCAACTAGATTCACCATGCTCAGGTTGAGGCCACAAATGCTTCTATGATTAACAAAAACCACTTGACTAATAAGATGGATAACATTATGAAGATTATACCTTTAATTAAGAAGCTACAAAGGATAGTGAAGAAACCTTGGATGAACACGTGAATTTGACTCCTAAAAAGTCCTATTCACAATCTCCATCCATTGAGACCCATTCCCATGATGGTCTAGATGGACTTAATATCCTTATGGACTATGGTGATGAGGATGAGGAAGGAAGGGTTAATATAGGAGTCAACAATGAAGGAAATTCATCTCAAAACTAAGGTGTTGGTTGCTAAACTTGAAGACCTTGGAGCTTCGGTGGAAAAATTGGAGACCCCTAAAAACTACTTAGGGTGTGAATAAAATAGGAACCCAATCATGCATCTAGAAAAAGGAATTGAGATCTTCGTGAAGATTAGTAGGAACCAAATGGAGATGGTGTCCAATTTGGTGCCAATTTTAGAGGCCTAGAGTGTATACGCCTTGGTCTTAATTTAGCACTAGGGCATGGTATGTCCTAGTTTGTCTTGGTCCTAGAAATTAGGACTTCAAACTAGGGGCTAAGCTAGAAAATTGATGAAAATGTGAAGTAGGTGGGTGGTGTGAGCAGAATTAGTATTTCAATGTGGCCTTGGAAGATGGAATGCCAAAGTGAGGGTTAAGTGAGGAAAATAATGGAGGCGAGTACAATCTAGGACTCTACAGTAACTCATTCATTTTTTGAAATAATCATTGGATATTTTTATCTATCCTTAGAATTAATCAATGGAGATTTTCACAAGGTTTCCTACCTAGTTAAATCACTAATAAGGATGTACGGTCAATATAAGCTTGACAATGCATTTTCCATCATCCAGAATCATTTCAAAAGAAAATTATGTTTAAAATGTAGTACATGAGCTATTTCATTATCTTGTACGAAATATATGAGACTACCAATAAAACTATCTTGTCAATTGGAGGAATATGACTCAAATAAATATTCTAAACTAATTAAACCCCAAGAGTTTAATCTAATAAAAGTGAGAATGATGCAATGTTTGAAGCTCCAAACTTATTTTAGACCATTGTGAATCTATTTGCAATGATTCTTACATCCACCATTGTAATTGCATGGACCATCTAAATCGAATCTAGGCTACACATAGTGAGGGGCCTAGTATGAAATGGGATGGGACATTTTTCATGTACTTTCATGAAATGTACCTCATGGAACAAATAAGAAAGCTAAATCAAATTCAAATTTATACAATGGAGTTGTTTCTTTTTGTCTTAAGAATTTAGGTTTCGGCAGTTTCTTTGTGATCCATATATAAGTTTGATTGGAAGGAAAGACTATTACTTGGTCTTTGTTCATTATTGTCATAGTAGTGTTAGTTTCTCAATATCCAATTTCTAGCCACTCTTTGACGAAGACCTTTTCAACCATAGCTACACCTTTGATATGTGACTGGTATTGCAATCATATCTGAGAAAGATTCTATTTTGGGCCTTCTTATGTATTTGTCTTTTACTGAATAAAGTGTTCTTGCATTGGACTTATCATCTTGGTTTGAGGACTTTTTGTTTCACTACTAGAGAAAGATAATTGGAACTAATCTACTAGAGTGCTCTTTTGTAATCATTGATAATGTGGTTCTAGAGTGTAATGGAGCAAAAACATTTGCCTTTTTCAAGACAAAGTGTGTCTGCATTAGTCTTTGCAAGATAAGTAGTATAAACTTTCTTCAAGAGTCAAATTAATGATAGTATACAAAAGAAATGAATCAAATTTACAGCAATAAATGCACTATAATCAGTTTTGACCAAAAATGAAGGATAATTAAAAGAAACATGATCATACAAGCAATTGTACAAATACTATTGTATATGAAAACTACTGTAGGTTAAAAAAAATATAGTGCCTTCATTTAAAAGATAATAACAGAATAATGAAATAAAACACAACCATAAAAAATCCGGTCGTGTACGAATTCCAAAAAAATTACTCGAAGTGAGTTAACTCAAGAATCAACACGAATTGTGTCGGTGCCAAAGAGAAAAAAGCGGAGAGTTTTGAGGAAACATATTACGAGATTTACTAGAGTGGGATTTTTATAAGCATGTGACAAACCAAATTCGAGAACTACGCTTGAAAACCTAACTGCAAATTGAAAACCTAACTGTAACTTGACAAACTCTGTTCTGTTTAAATACCAAAATCCTCTTCAAATTTTACCAAGCTCATTAAATTTACCAAAATACGTGATTCAAAAATCAATTTTCCCGCAATACCCCAAAACTCAGCTGCTCCCATCATTAAAATGGACCCCAATAGCCTAATTCTCCATAGAAACTCATTCCAATAGAATCTTTTCTTGCAAGCAAATTTAAAATTTGCTAAATTGTATCATAAACAAAACATTCAACACAGCTGTGAAGTTTTCTGTAATGTCGTTGTCTGCCACAGAAGTTTCTCAAGGGGCACATATTGCCCATATTAAACATCTGTCTTCATCTTTACTCTTCTTTTTGCACAAACTATCAACGATGACGGTTAGAATAAAAGGGCAGAGTTGCAAAAAGTTTCAGAAACCTTAGTGTAGGAGTTGAACCAAAATCGTTTTCTGTACAACCATAGCTTCAATCGGTTCACAATAAATGATATTTGGTTCTCAAATCATCGGGATTATAATGCTAAGATTTCATGACTGAAATTCAATTGGTTATGAAAATCTGTATTAAGTATAGCTAAAATTATGTTTCCAGGCGAGGTGGTACGAATATTTCAAGTGAACGGAGATAACCATCATGAAACCCTGAACCATGGCCACAACATCATGCACCGGCAACCTATTTTAGGAGAGACAGGTTTGGGGTGAAAATCCTACATAGTATAATGCTATCGGCTAACTATGATCATATTAAACATATTTGAAACGTATGAGAGCGTTTGAACTGTAGAAGTTATTCTGAGTTTGTTTAACAATTTTTCGATAAATAATTACGCTCATGGACATTTAAACTAAAATTACTTTATAATGTATGACTCAAATTTTTACAAGCTTATATGTATAATTGAACAGTATGACATGCTAAGGAGTACAAGAAAACTCCACTATAACACGGAATGACGTTTGAGAGCTTTAAAAATTGGAGCCTATGTTTGAATATGGAGAACTATTATGGTGTTTATACAAGCGGTCCACCCTTGACGTATTCGGTGAAGGCCAATGCGAGCAGGCCAAGCATAGCAAAGCGCCCATTCCACATTTCTGCTGTGGATGAAAAAAATGGTCGTGACTTGCTCTCTGTCGATATTCCCTTTAACAAAGGCACCACCGACGCTGTCGTCAATAATCCGGCAGTTATGAGAAACCAAGACAGTCCTCCATTATTCACCTGGGAAAACAAATCTCTACCGCTGGCCACCTCCACTGCAATGGCCGACACGAACCCCAACATGGCCGCCCTTCCGTTGATAATCTCCGGCGCAGGCCCGGAGAACGCAAACAGGTCGCCAAACCTCGTGCTCATCTGTATGCCACATCGCACACTTCAGATAAATTGTTCACATGGGTATGAATATACAATAATCATTAAATATATACTGGGCATCTAAATTGTTTCTTACCTTTGTAGAGGTTGAAGATGAATCGCCTTCAGTAGGGGACGTTTCCTGTGGATCCTGAGGACCACGTGCCAAATAAGATGCATTAGCAATAATCAAATTGAAACAAAAAAAACTATCTAAAAGCTAATTGAGTAGCCAGTTAGCAAACCTTTGCCATGCACTTGATTTTGAGACTGCTGTGAGGCAATCTACTGATATTACCCACACTATTCCTGTTGACTGCACCGCAGTTAAGGGCTGAGGGCGCTTTCATCATCATTGAAGCCATGGCCGCCATTGATGAGTGCTTAGAAAAAAAGGATTGCGTACTTGTATGCCTTCGATTTTCTATAGTAAGATTGTTAATTTCTCTTCGACTTACTTTTCAATAGACTGTTAATGCCTCTTCTGCTAAAATCTCTCGGCGGAATTGTTGTTGGCTTTATAGCTGGGGAAGTATCGAATTTGATGGTGGAAAATGGGCCAAGTAAAGGAAGCGAATGAGGTGAGTTTAGAGTCGCGTGGGCGAAAATACGACAACGTGGCTGGTAAATTGCCCGCATATGTATTGAGGTGAACGTGGCTTCTAGAAATACAGTACTCACTGAACGTGAAGATTATAGAGATTACTCGCCTACTCAACGTGGACATCTCTCACCCGAGTTTCACTTTGATATTCTTTTGAAACTTTGATTGGTCCTACAACTTTTTAGTTAAAGGAGTTCAGATCGAAATTTTCACATTTTGAGATGTTTCTGCCAACTTTTGTCCGGGAAGTTTGATTAAAACACACGTTATGTCATTGTAAGCGTTCAATTCATTACTTAGTTTCGTTGTTGTTGTTGAAAGGGTTGTCTTTTGTTGTATGTTTTATTGATGAAAATAATTATATATTGTTCAATTCTACATATCAGGGTAAAAGTTATATAAAAATTAAATTAAATTAAATGAGGGGTTGATAGTTTATGAAAATAATATTTTTATTAAAGAATCGTTCAAAATATTTTTTTATTTAAAGTTGGATCACTCATAACTTACTATAATGCAAGCGACCTCTTATGTTATAGTAGACAAGTGTTTGAAGTTCTTGTTTAATTGAATAGTGCATACAACCCTCTAATGGATTCTAATCTCTATAATGCTAGTAATCTTTTATGTTTTGACAGTTATGTAATCATAATTACTATTCAAATATGAAAATGTATTTTATTTGAAAAAATATATTATAGATTAGATAACTTATTAAAAACATTAAAATTTCTTCAAATTAGGATCATAGGTGAACCAAAATAGCATTTCATAATCCTTTAGAAATCAAGAAAAATTGGTGGAAACCTTAACCCTACAATATTTCACTTAATTAGACTCCAATTAAACTCAAATCTTGATTATTGTAGCTTCAATGTGAAATTTAAAAGAACTTTAAAATTAGAAAATAATTCACCAATTTTATAAATTTATATGCTTCACAATATTTAAGAATAGAAATACACCTAAGCAACTGTGAGTGAAAATAGAAACACACCTAAGCAAGCTTATCCCCTAAAAGGAAACACCTCTTAAAAGAGATATTCATGAGAGAAATATCCTATAGCTTAGTAGAAAATGTTTTACACTAAGATAAATTAATCTAGACTAGTTTGCTTACCACCTTTTATCTTTCACTCACTTTTCTATGTTAGTCTAGCTAATCATGCTCCCTTATAACATAACAATAACTATTCCAAGATATTTCTAAATACCACTACTCTTTAAATATAAGAAAAATAATAGAATAAACATATACTATTCAAGCAAGCCACAAATTAGATGTGCACACTAAAAAGGGTCAAATTCATGATTGCAAAATAGACCAAAATCCATGGACTTGAGTCATGATAGAGCAAAGATTCAATATAAGATTCAAAACATTTTACTAACAAAGAGGTAGCATTGTGAATAATACCGAAGTTCAAAATCTTGATTAAAATATAATCATTACTCAATTATAAAACTATCTTGTTTGTTACCTCTATTTTCTACATACATTTAAATTTATAATATATTAACTCATTAACTACTAAAAACTTCTTTTAAAATAATATGATACAGCATTCAAGAATATGCGAACCCTTCGAACGAGTTAATTTCGAAACGAGGTGTTTCTCCGCTCACCCCACATAAAAACTGGACACGGAGAATCCACGTCTTCGTCCTTTCACCCATCACATTACAAATTCAACGTGGCTCAACTATCACCGTGCAAAATAACACCAGAACATTCCACCCTCTTCTATGAAGTAATTGAATGATCAAAATATAAGTATAATAGTCGAAGACGTGCAGTATCACAATCTCATCGGTAACCAAAGCATCATAGCTGCTACTAAAGAGTCTCAATGGAGCAATGGCTTCAATGATAATGAAATCTTCTGCACTGCTCAACTGCGGAGCAACTCAAAGGAGCCTTCGAGTCAAGTGTAACGCAGAGGTTTGCTCTTTCTTCCATATCACTTCAGGTTTCCAGTTCACTTCATATTAATTCTTGGGAGAAAATTCGCTAATCTGTTTATTATGTTAGCAGGCTGATTCAGAGTCGAAAAAAGCCTCCCCAGGAAACGACATCTTCCCTGCTTCTACTTCGACACAGTCCGCTCAAATTCCAACCAGAAGCTCGGCGGCTCCAGCACCATTTCCCGATGCCTAATTCCCTCAGTAGAGAACCATGCGCCATTTGACATGCTAAACAGTACAAGAAAACTCCACTAGAGCATGGAATGCCATTTAAGAGCTTTCAATATTGATGTCTATGTTTGAACAGGAAGAACTATTATGGTGTTTACACAAGTGGTCCGCCCTTGACGTATTCAGTGAAGGCCAATGCCAGGAGGCCAAGCATAGCAAAGCGCCCATTCCACATTTCTGCTGTGGATGAAAATATTTGCTGCGACTCGCTCTCCCTCGATATTCCATTGAACAGGGGCACCAGTGTCCCCACCGTCATTAATCCTGCAATTAACGCAAACCACGACAGTCCTCCACTATTCAGCTGCGACAACAAATCTCTTCCACTCGCCACCTCCACTGCAATGGCCGACACGAACACCAACATAGCCGCCCTTCCATTGACGATCTCCGGCGCAGGCCCTGAGAGCGCAAACAGGTCTCCAAACTTGGTGCTCATCTGTATGCCACATCGCACATTTCAGATAAAATGTTGACATGATATAAATATACTATAAATTGGGCATCTAAAACGTTTCTTACCTTTGTAGAGCTTGAAGATGAAACGCCTTCAGTAGGGGACGTTTCTTGTAGAGCTTGAAGATGAAATGCATTAGCCACAACTACATTGAACCAAAAAACTATCAAACCTTTGCCATGCACTTGACTTTGAGGCTACTGCTCGGTAATCTACTGATTCAAACCATACTATTCCTTTGGACTGCCCCGCAGTTAAGGGCTGCGGGCGCTTTCATCATCATTGAAGTCACAGCTACCATTGATGAGTGATTGCTTAGAAATAATGGATCTGTGCTTGTATCTCTAACACTTCCTTCTGAACAATTGATAATTAATATGTCTCTTCAATTTGGTTTTGAACGATTGATAGAATCTCTTTGATTGTAGCTGTGACTTTGAATTTTCACAACATAAATTTTATAACCCCTTTTTAGAACCAGTTTAGCTAAGTCCAATTTCACTTGGATATTATTTTGAAACTTTGTTTGCTCCAACAACTTTTAAGTGAAACGAGTTTCTCGAAGTTTCAGAATGATATTTTAGTAATTTGAGATGTTATTGCTAACTTTGGGCAGGGAAGATTGATTTTAACACGGTTATTCTCAGCACCGGCTATCCAGCCGTCACGATGTACTGTAAACAGCGATGAGATTATGCGTGTCATATTCAACGAACATCTCGTAATGTAGGATTATCATGTTGTCAGATTTTAACATGCTGTGAAATAATTTTTGGACATTTTCTATGGCTCACGATATGGAAACTAATCACGTCTTTGAGGAATTTTGTCAAACAGTTCACGTGTCCTCTCAAAATTTTCCCAACTGTAATAGTCAAAGCATCTAATGTTGAAATGGATGATGTATTTTGCACATCTACAAGAATCGATGGAGCAACAGGTGGAACCATGGGTGGATCTGGTAGGGGATTATTAGTGCGTGCCCCTAATCTATTGTGTGGCATTCCACCACCAACACCCTGGAATGACTTAATATCAAAATAATTTGGGTTTTTTGTGCAATACAAAATCAGTATAATTTCTCCAAAAAATATTAAGGGAATTCATACTTATGATGTGGTGGATAATAAAAAACCATCCACCATCTATCCCAAAAGTGTCTAGCCATTTCTGCATGATCACACCATCTAATTGAAATTCTTTTCTGAGTAGGTTGCATTGGTTCGTTTGTTTTTTGGTTAGTAAAATATGGACATAAATAAGCTTTGGTTATTCTAAGATCAGTGATTTGCTTATAAGTTAATCCATCAGCATAAAAATCACGCAACTCTTGTCATCATTTATGAAATTGATCTAATTGAGAATCAACTAATCTAACTGACTCGACAACAGTTTGCATTGATTTTGCAAACTCTAGAAGATGGGGGAGGGGGTGATTGGCTCATTTTGGATTGAAGTAATATTTTGTTCAATAACTTGTAGGTTTTCATTAATTCTTTCTCTTAAACGAATTTGATCTAATCTAGGGGGTGGAGGTGGTGGTGGTGGTGTTGGAGGTGGAGGTGGAGGTGGAGGAGGAGGGGGTTGCGGTGGGGGATTTTCACCTAACAATTCATCTATGTCAAACACATTTATCATAACAAAGAGCTCCTGCATATATAAAGATGTGCATGAATTATATAAAACTCTATGTCAAAGAACAATCTATTTTAGTTTAAAAAAAAGCATTTGTAAATAATAACATTTTCATGTTATAATTTTAATTCATCATATTATCAAATAACCATGGAGTGCGCGCAAGGGCCAGGGACGGCTAGGGCTGCAGGAGATGTTGTAGGGGAGGAGGACGAAGGTGACACAGATGGTGGGTAGGATGTTGTGGGTTCCATCACGATCTTGCTGCCATCACTTTCCCTGCTCAATGCCTTGGCAGAGTGGTTGGGGGTTTCAGACCGAGGAAGGTGTTGTGAGGGTTTGGGGGCAATCTTGTTTGCTCACCATACTTTGCCTGTCGTCGACCAAAAATCATTTGGCCATTTGGTAGAATATGGTGATGATGGCTCCCCATAGTGTTTTCGGGGTTCCCTTCAATGAAGTGTCATGGGATGATCTTGAGGCTGGGGAAGCCCCTTTCTGTGCCTGTTCTCTCCTCCTTGTTGAGGTTTGGGCTTCTAATGTTTTGGGCCTTAGGGTTTTTTTGCCTACTACTGCTCTTTTTTCTGCTAAGGAGGAGATGTTATTTTTGGAACTCTGGCTCAAGGCCCTATGGGCAGGAGTGTTTTCTGCTCCCTCAACCTTTGCTGAAGATCTATTGAGGGGTTGTCCTATTCAACCCACTCTTACTTTTGTTTGCAGATTCTATTGGTACGCCCTCTCTATCATGCTTGGGTTTTCTCCAGCTTGCCTTATTGAGGTTGCCCTTCCTTATTCAAATGCGAAGAAGGACAACGCTTGAGACAACTTATCTCCTATAGAGGTGGAGTTGAGTCTTGCCATGGAGGATGGGTTGTGCTGGAAGATGGATGGTGTTGTCCTTTTTCTGGACTACTGGGGTTATAGAGGAGATCTTTCTCCTAGATCTTTAGGTTATGGGGGCCTGCCAAAACCCTTTGTTCTAGCTAAGCGTAATGGGTTTTTTCTTAAGTTGCTGGACTTTGTTCTATAGTTAGAAGTTGTTCTTCTTGCTGGCTTTGCCTAGATGATGATAAGCATCATGACTAAACCCATCTCGTTAGGCAGTGTGAGCCTAGTTTTTCTTGAGCAGGTGATTTTCTAGTTAATGGATCCACGCTTTCAAGCTCTCTTCTGTCTTCTACTATAGAGGTGGATTTTTTGGTGTTGTTTTTCTTCTTGGATGTTGTTATTTTAAGGCCACTGTTTCAGTCCAAGCTGGTGGAGGGAGCCACTTCAAAACCCTTTTTTGTGGTTCTAGGAACCAACTCAAAACCCAGGTCTAAGGCTAGGGAAGCCTTTCAAAATCCCTGTGTTTCTTTTCAGCATGTTCTATCTTGTATGTTTAATCTTGTCTGGCTAGAAGCTAATAGTTTTCAAGGGCCTAGTTTAGATAGTGGTTGTTTTTGGTTATGGGCTAGGCTAGTTTTTTGTTGTCTGGAATCTTTGTCTCAGGTTAAGGGAGCTCGAAACATCCCTATTGTTTGGCTGAGGGTGCCTGTTAACCCTCATCACTTTTTCTTAAGGTTAAGGCTGTAGCCTTTTCGGTGTGGCCAAATTTTTTTGTCTTGATCATATCTTTAGTGTCTGGCTAGCTTTTTCTACATGTGGCAGTGCTGGTGTTCGGCTGGCTTTTATCAGCTCAACAGTTTTGGGGCTGCTAGTTTTCATGGTTTGATTTATGTGGTAGCATTGTTCTATGGGTTCCAGATCCTAGTAAAATCTGAGGGTTTCGGGTCCCTTCAAAACCTGTTGTAAGGGGTTTCGGGTCCCCTCAAAACCTGTTTTCCCATAATCAAAAATATTTATATGTTATTGAATGAGATACACATGAAATATAATATAATATTTAACTTAAAAAAATATACATGTACATACTATTGAATCTTTAAATATAAAATTTGAGCACAAAACTTAATAAAAAATTTCATTGAAACTTCATAAATATATTATATATTCCATTTAATGCATTCATTTCTTGTAAAATGCATCAACTATTAAAATCAATATAAAATATTCAATACATGAGCTTGCAAAAAAAAGTAAAATAAGATCAACATATATAAAGTAATATATAATAAATAATTAGTCACAATTCTCGTAAACATGTTGAATTAGTACTCTATGTTGGAATAGTACTAATATATTAGATGGTAACCTCTCTAAGTGGTCATTTACTAAGTAAACATGTTGAATTAGTACTTCAGTGTTGGAGATGTATTAGATGATGAAGTTGGCAATTCGATAAAATCATGTCATGTCATGGCTTAATAGGTCCTATTATGGACCTATTATGCCATGATGGCATAATAGGTGGACTATTATGCAATGTCATGGAATAATAGGACTTATTATGTTGTCATGGCATAATAGGTCCTATTATGCCATGACATGATATAATAGGTCCTATTATGCCATGGCATGGCGTAATAGGTCCATAATTGGTCCTATCATACCATGACATGGCATAATAGGACCTTTATGCCATTTCATGGCATAATAGGACCTATTATGGCATGTCATGGCATAATAGGACCTATTATGCCATGACATCATATAATAGGACCAACTATGGAGCTATTATGCAATGTCATGGCATAATAGGACATATTATGCCATCATGGCATAATGTGTCCTGCTATGCCATGACATGGCATAATAGGTCCATAATTGGTCCTATCATACCATGACATGGCATAATAGGACCATAATAGGACCTATTGTGCCATTTCATGGTGTAATAGGACCTATTATGACATGTCATGGAATAATAGGACCTATTATGCCATAATCATCCCTTAACCTAGCTACCCGTTCCTTATCGTCCTTGTCATCCTTGTCATTTCAATAACCCACCTTCCAAAAATTGTCATCCTTGCTTCTTTTTTGACTTGTCAAAGTTCTCTTCATCTAATACTTATTCAAGTTATGCTTAATTCTCTAGCTCTATTGATTCTTTCATTATTTTTTTAAGTCAAACTTTCATCCATCCTCCCACCTTATTTCTCTTTCCTTGATTCCTTCTAAATACTTTCACCTAATAACTTGCTAAATATTTCCCATCAAAGTTTGAGAATTACAATTTCTTTCGAAGTGGTACTAGGTATGATTCAAGCCTAAACTTTGATATCTAAAATTTGAAGAGTAATGTTAATTACTTAAGGTTATACATTTGGATTTCCCTCTTTTAAAATGAATTTTGTAGTTACCCCAATGTCTAGTAGCTCAAATTGTGGTTTTAATTATGTTTTTTGTCTAATCCATGAAATTTAAAACATCTTGCCTATTTTTTTGACTTCCCATAACCCACCAGAATAGCCCAAAAGGCCACAAGGACACCTAAAAATGATCCAAGGCACTAGAAAGGTACCAATAACTAATAGTGGTAACTTTTGTATTGCTTAATGAGGAATAAGAATAATTTTGGTACATATGTGATTTAAGGAATTGGAATGGTGGTTTGCTAGAAGCAGTTAAATTTTTTCATTTATTGGTTGAAAGGCCCAATACCTAAAAAAATAATTCCTAGAAACATGTAACCCAAGTCTCACAAATTCAATATTGAAAGATTCAAAGTCCACTTGAAATTTACTATAGCGGATCAAATCTTATTACAAGTGAAGTCTCATGATGTCTCAGTAGTTTTCACTATGGATTTCATGAATTCATTGACTATCTTGCATGTATATGGTGATGTGATTGGTGAGAAAACTAACATATCATAATACAAATATATTGATAGTTCTAGTATGGTTTTTGATGTCAGGATTGCATTTTTGAGACAACATGGTGCAAGATGCAACATTTTTGATAATGGCGTAATAGGTCCTATTATTCCATTACATGGCATAATAGGTCCATAATTGGTCCTATCATACCATGACATGACATAATAGGACCATAATAGGACCTTTATGCCATGACATGGCATAAATGGTCCTATTGTGCCATTTCATGGCATAATAGGACCTATTATGGCATGTCATGGCATTACAGTAATAGGTCCTATTATGCCATGTCATGGTATGACAGGACCAACTATGGACCTATTATGCAATGTCATGGCATAATAGGACATATTATGCCATCATGACATAATGTGTCCTATTATGCCATGACGTGGCATCATAGGTCCATAGTTGGTCCTATCATACCATGACATGGCATAATAGGAACATAATTTTCCATCATGGCATAATGTGTTTTATTACGCCATGTCATGGCATAATAGGACTTACTATATTCCTATTATGCCATGACATGCCTTAATATGAAATGATGGCATAATATGTCCTATTATGCCATGACATGCCATAATAGGTCCATAATTGGTCCTATTATGTCATGTCATGGAATAATAGGAAAATAGTTATCAAATCTATAACATTTGACTATGTCAATGGCTACTTCTTAATGAATATTCATTTTTTGAAGCTCTCATTACAAAATTAGAGATATTATACAAGAGGAGAGAATTAAATCCCTCTAATATTGGTGTATAAACTACGAAGCCTTTGATTTACCAGATGGAATATCTAAGTAGGGTCATCATGAATGAGGACCCTTGAGGTTTACATTAGAGCTATGGATGACCTTGACCTTGGTAGCCCACCACTTCCATGTGTAAGAATATATGTGTTAATGTCGAGTTCACACCATTAGGGTAAATGAAGTTACAATGTTAGGACTTTTAGCATAGAGGAAGAGCACTTGGTCAAGCAAGTTGATATTCATTATAAAGTGAAAGAAGAAAATTAAAAAAACTATTGAGATTGAGACAGAAACTTTATGATAACTCATACACTAGCGTCTCTTTCATAATCTTTAATAGACATGACTACACATAGATTAGTTAACATTATCTATGCTCAATAGCATATAGTTCATTTTCTTTATTTGACACATTTGAGAGGTCATAGTTTGACTTTATTATGCCATATCATGGTATAATAGGACATATTATGCCATGATGACATGATATGTCCTATTATATCATGACATGCCATAATAGGTCCATAATTGGTCCTATTATGCCATGACCTATTATGCCATGACACATGCCATGATATTTCATTTTGGTTTTGGTTTTGATACATCCATTTAGTTTCTATTTGGTTTTGATTTGGTTTTGGTTTTGATTTCCATTTAGTTTGGGTTTTGTTATGATTTGGTTTTGGTTTTGATGTTTGTGAGATATCTTGTATCTTGTAAATTTGATATTTTGTTTTGTTAACTATCTAGATTTGGTTTTGATTTGTAAATTTATTGATTTTGGTTTAGTGTTTAGGGTTAACTATTGAAGAATATTTCAGATCAAAATTAAGAATTTACAAATGTAAAAACAAATTTACTTATAGGCTACTTTAAAACAAAACTTAAATAATGCTCAAAAAACAAGAAAAATATACAAGAAAATTATAAAATGTGAAAACTGATGATCAAATGTGTACTTGCGATGGTGGTGGAGGCTTGAAATGGAGTCCACGGCATGAGGGCCTGTTTTTGATCTCCTTTTCTCACGATAGTTGTAGGTAAAAATGACAAAATGCGCTCGAAAAAAATGGGTAAAATTGGATTTAAAAATGGGACCCCGTTTCATTTTCAAGTGGGCCCCCATTTGTTCTCAAATGAGGGCCCATTTAGTTTCTCCTTGGGCCCTCGTTACTTTCTGCCTCGGGGGCCCAAAGAAGAAACAGGCCCCCATTTTTTGAAAACGGGCCCCTGCTTATAAGAGTGCATTTTCCAACGCGCAGACTTCTGCCAATTTGTGACCCATTACTTTGCACTTACCCGGAGGGTAAATGTCAGATTGACTGGTTTGGTTCGTGAGATTTGGTAGTTTGGAAGATGATCGACTGTTGGGTTTTAAAGTTTTCAAATGCAAGTTAGAGCTATTGTTTCGCTCACACGAGTATTAATGGCAGATGAGACATTGGCATTTCATTCCAAATAGTAATAAAAGTACTCATAAAAGCTATTCTTGATTCGTAAAGAATTTCATAGTGATCCAGAAGACATTCCTGTAGCTGAAGAAGATTGAGACTTTTTCTTGCAACACAGAATTGCTATCCCTCTAGTATAATTGAAACAGTAAGTTCATCTGAGCTCGTTCATTTGTTCTTGAAATAATTAATGTTGTGCACGAAATTATAGGAAGATAATTTCAATTGTTCTAGGGTTAGAAGCTAAACAAAGAAAAGTGAAATTTGCTTAAATTACTATTGTAATTTAAATCTTCTGTTAGCCATAGTTATTTGTTTCTCAATTTAAAGATGTAGTAGGAAACCCTGGCTCAAAAAATGGTTCCCTCACAAAAAAATTTAGGGTGAATTGAATACATGAAAATGAATCTTTATGATGATTTCTTGAACCAATTTAAGCCATCGACAAATGATAGATACCAAGGGCAGAAATTTGTCAGTGGAAAAACCCTAGTAGAAGGGTTAACTCAAAAAGCATACCACTTGGTGGATATTATGATACCAATGACCAGATTAGAGATGTTCAAATTATGGTATGGACAGAGGAACTTGCATTCCCCACTATCCAGTCCTTGGCAGTATGATTTGGGTGAATTAGTGGTGCTGGGTGTCTTCATGGATGTCGACCTTCTCAAGGCTATTACAAATTGATATGACCCTGTCTCGAGGGTTATTAGGGGAAATAATGGAGAGAATTTGTTGACCATCAAAAGTGAAGAATTCTAGGAGATTTTTTACCTATATGAACCATCTATGAACCTAGTGTAAGTAGACCTGAATGAGTTAAAAGAAGAATACTATAAAATGGAGATCATTAGAAGTAATTATCTTCCAATGTATTTGGCTAGAGTAGGAAACACAACATACCACATTGGCCCTAGCTCAGAGTTGCCATTCCCTATTGGTTCTTTTGCTCCCTATTTTCAGGGTACCCTTTTCTCTCTGTGTCAGGTATTGGGTTTCAATCCAATTACAGTTATGCCACCTTATTTCATGTACATGGCCATGCAAATTCAACATCCGGATTATATAGTGGCCTTTTTCTCTCTGTGTCAGGTATTGGGTTTCAATCCAATTACAGTTATGCCACCTTATTTCATGTACATGGTCATACAAATTCAACATCCAGATTATAGAGTGGTTTTTGACTTCTCCCCATACCTTGAAGATAAGATTCATGAGGGGTTATAGGATATTAAAACTGAAGTGGCTAGTGCTAAATTCTTCTGGTATTCCTTTCCCATGCATATGTTCCTATTTAGGAACATAGATTACGTTGAAGGTACCATGAACCTCAAAAGGACAATTGATAACAAGGAGATTCAAGTGAAGGTTTGGAGCTCGGATATGTCTTGGGATAGATAGGAGGCTAGCTTTGTAATATTTGAAAATAACTTTTCTTCTAAGTTGAGGCCAAGGTTGACAGTAAAACCACCGAGGATCCCCAAGGAGCTGCATGATTTTTTAAGGCCCAAAGAGAGGTTTCCACTTGTCAGGATTGAGCACAATTGGGGGGATTTTATCCCTTACTCTGTAAGCAGTGTTCATGACAAGGAATTAAAGGGAAAAGGCAAAGAAACAATTTTCCCTGATTACACTATCATCCCTTATTTTGTAATTCTGAAAGGAGGATATGAACATTTTGATAAATTCTTTGCACCATATCATTTAGGGGTGAGCATAGCTAGACATAGTGATCCTGAGGGTTCTTACAATATATTCAAGACAAGAATAAAAGGAGGTCTATTGCCTCATGAGCATAAGTTTCCTGAAGATAGAATTATAAATGAATTTGATCCCATGATTCAGGAGTGGAGAAAAGAGAAATGGATAATCGTCAAAAAGTTAGGGGCTACAATTCATAAAATGGATCCAAGTTATGATCCAATAAAGAATTTTACTCCATTTTTTTGTTAAGGTCGATTTTGTTATGAATAAATTTGATGAATTGAATCTAATTTTGAAGGAGAAGAAGGTCAAACTTGAAGAAGTTCATGGCCGACAAGTTGAAAGAGGGGATGTACATTGTCCAACACCCATCATTATGGAGGGATCAACTTTGATTCAGCAAATGGGGATGCAATAGTCAAGCTCATGACCTCCTTTGTCTCAAAGAGCAGGTGGCATGGTAGAAAGGAGACCTATTCATGAATCTTCTCAAAAAAGAGCAAGAGAAGAAACAAATGATGAAGAGGAGAGCAACAACGATAGTGGAAGGTTAGTAAGAAGAAAGGGTAAAAAGATAATGAGTATAAATCTTTCCCCGAAGATGCAAATCAAGCCTTTTAAAGGAATCAAGATCATTGATCTTGAAGACTCAGATAGAAGTCCTTCACCATCACTTGTTCCCTTTTCACCTATAAGGCATGGTGAAGAACAAATGGAGGAAGATATGTTTGTAGCAACAAGTGCAGAAATGGAAATTGGTATTCCCCTTTTGCCCCTTAATTTGGAATTGGACCTCACTCCTTTATATATTCAAGTTAAAGCTTTCAGGGATTCAAGAAAAAAAGCGTGTGATAATTTCCTTGAAGAAGATACTTTTGTGAGCAGCCCAACCTTTCTGCAATTAGTATGGAAGATGAAGATTGAAGAATACAAAAGAAAAACTACTGAGAAAAAGGCCCAAAGGCCAGACAAGTCTGATCAAGAAAATCAGGAAGAGGTCAAGAATGAAATGATGGAAGAGTTTAAGGAAATCATTGCTGATGAGGGAAGGATGATTATAAGTCAGGATGGCATCCTGGTTTTACTAGAATGGGACATAGCAGATGCTGTGGCTTTTGATGCAATCAGGAAATCAAAAGGTCAGTATTTCAGTTCAGAGGAGGAAGCAAGGTTGGCATTAAAAGGATCAAATTTTGTAGTTGATTATGCAACTTTGGCAATATGGGCATTAGAGGAAGGACCTAGAAAGCCTAACATCAATGACTTAAACCCCAATTTGAGGAGAGGCCTTATTACAAAAAGAGCATTTGACACATCAAGTGTAGAGGCTACAAAGTTGAATGTTGATGTTGCTAAGTTGGCACATGAGACTTCAAAAAGAGAAGCCTTGGCAAAGGTGGAGCTGATGAGAAAGTTTGATAAGCTGTTCAATGATTACAATGCAGCTCAACAAAGGTGTGTGGAGTTGCAAACGAGAGTGAAATTCTTTGAGCAAGGACAAATAAAGGATTTTGTTCATGCACTTATAGGGCCATCTAAGCCATCAACATCTAGGTCATCACCTGTTGTCCAGGAAGAAGAAATAGTTCAACCTGATATAAATGGTGGTATCCCTGGTATGTCATTAGTCCCATATGATGATGATGAGCCTGAAGCCACTAGATCAAATGAACCAACTCAGTCTCATCTTTTTGAAAAGATTGTTGAATTAGACAATAAGATGAAAGGATCAGAAGATCAATCAACTGGACAACAAAAGGAAATAGTTAGCTCAGTGCTAACTCATTTAAATGAAAAAGTTGATAGTAGACTCAATAGTGTTCATGCCTTATATTCTTTATTATTTAATGCTATTCAAATATTTGATGATGATAAAGAAGTGGCAATTCCTTTGTTTACAAAATGGTTGCAAAGGGGAAATAAGCTCAGAATAATGTCCATGGCTTCTAAGTATCATGTTGAGAGACCATGTGTACTCCAACCAACATATTTGTTGGTAAAATCAATGCAGGGAGCCCAAATTTCGCTGGAAAATATAGAAAGAAAGGTAAGGGAACTAACAAAATTTTCTAGTGAGTTGAATCAAATGCTTTTGCAAGATATTAAGGATAAAGATGGGCCAGTCAAGCCTCTACAATTTTGGAAGAAGGAGGCAAAAAGAATCATCAGTATTCAGGTAGAGCTAATATGCGAAGGGATAAACATGGATATACTAGAGGATAGCATGGATAAAATAATTCGCACAGGGTCATTGTTTGAAACTTTTGAAAGAGAGGCAAACCAAGTAGCCATTAAATACATTCCATACAGGGCTAAAGTCGATGAAGTCATGAGTTTTGACTGGCCATTCGATGAAGAGTATAGTGCATGGAGTAGGATGTATCTAAATGATGAATAAAGGTTGCAAACAGTTTGATATAACTCTTTTTCTCTTCTAGTGGCGGATATTTTTGTACTGATATAACAATGATCATGGTAAAATTCATCATGATTTTTAGAGAAGCGGCTGCAGATTTTGTTCTTGTATGAACAAAATCAAGGATGAAATATTTTTGTAACAAAATGTAGTTGTATGTGATCATTTTGAGATGATAGGTGTCTCCTCTGGCCTGAAGCTTGTTTGCTCCCTTGTTTTTTATAAAAGGGAATTCAGGGCTATGAGATAGTGTTTCGATTTCAGTCCCTTGAGTGTTCCAAATTTCTAGTTCCAATCGCAATGTCTAGGTGAAACAAAAAAGTTGTAAAAGCTCATTTGTAGAGCAAAATAGAAAGAGTCGTGTGTCTTTTTTTCTGCAGGTTTTTGAAGGAGTTATGTATAAATTGTATTTTGAGAGAGACAGTCGTAATGTTCAATAGAAATATAATTCAAACCCATTTCTCTCCAGTGTATTTTTTTATTATATTTTGAATGAATAACATTAAGGATTTAATCATTCATTGTACAGTTGTGGTGTATGTATTTTATGTTCATGCTTTTGTCTAAGGGGCCAATTACATGCTTTAGTAGAATTGCAGAGTGTTAAGGATATTTGCAGAGATTTTGATAAGTAATTTTGTGTTGTGGTTGCAAATATGATGTATTGCAAGGCAATATTATCTTAGGTTTATATGTTGTTAGATAAATTCTGTCAGAATACATTTTATGTAGTATGAATTCATGTACCCAATGTAGTAAGACACTGATCGTAGCTTGCAATTGTCTTGGTGTTGATTTTGTGTTCGAAATCACTAGTTATTTGCTATGATTTGTTGAATATCATAATATTTTCATTTACATGTATGTTGCAAAGTGCATATAATCATCCCATGCTCCAAATTCGTTGAGGATCACTAAGGAATTTGCCATTCCTGAGCATTCTCCCTTTTTGTCGAGCCTTTACACGAGATTATCTGCTTTATTTTATGTGTGATTTGTTAGTGTGGCATAGAGATCACAAATTGACATAGGGAATACCCTCCCGAGCTTTGCAGAGCCCAAAGTGTAGAAGGATCTTGTATCCTTGTTGAAGTTGGTCCAAGTTTGAAGAATATAAACAGTTGGAAGTGGCTTTCCATAGATATTTGGAGGAATCAGCTTCGTCTCTGCCCTGTGGCAGTGTAAACCCATTTTCGGGCACCAACAGCTGTAACCCAAAATCTATGCCACCTTGAGCTGCAAAGAAACATAGCCAAGGAAAAGGAAATCCAGGTTTTGAAAGGTATCCTAGAACCTTTTACAAAATATAACACTTTGAACTGCAAAACATGCAATCAAAGAATAGAACGAAACAGAGAAGACAAGGAGGTTTTCAAGAGAACATTGTCGCAGGTGAATAGTGGAGGAGTGTCGTGCTTTGCGTTAATTGCAGGATTATCGATGATGGGGACACTGGTGCCCCTGTTCAATGGAATATCGAGGGAGAGCACGTCGCAGCCAATATTTTCATCCACAGCAGAAATGTGGAATGGGCGCTTTGCTATGCTCGGCCTCCTCGCATTGGCTTTCACTGAATACGTCAAGGGTGGACCGCTTGTATACACACCATCATAGTTCTTTATATCCAAATATTGGAAGCTCTCACATGGCATTCCATGTTCCAGTGGAGTTTTCTTGTACTGTTTAGCATGTCATACAGTTCAATTATACAAGACCTTGTTAAAAATTCAATCTTTATACTATAAAGCGAGTTTGAGTTGAACTACTAGGACGCGTAACTATTTTTTGAAAGCTTGTTAAACAACAAATGCAATAAGACTTCTTAGAGTTTAAATGCTCTTATACGTTTCAAATATATTCAAAATAATTCAAATCAATGCAAGAATTTAAATATCTGAAGAACTGGAAGAAGTTTCATTGGTCTAATAAACATGATATTAAAAGTTATGTTCTGAATAATAGTAAGAAACATGGAGATCCGCATGTGAATGAAGAGTGATATATAATGCTTTGAATGATATTAACACATCGAATACATCTAACAATAATGTTAGAAAGGTAGAACATTTAAAACCTTTCATCACTACTAATAATAATATCACTTTCTTCACAACTACCTCAAAATCATGAAGGGCAGTGATGAAAATCTGTCATGACAGTTCTGTAGAAACTAGCTCGTTATTTCTACCACATGCCAGCATTAAATATGCAATCTGCAAATGTCGAAGAAGTAGATGAGTGTAGAAGGTCATTATTTGGTGTAAGATAAAATTAATAAAAATTAAGTTTTTCTATGCAGCAGCATAGTTGTGTAAACAGTTATATTCCTGCGTGTGTATTTTTATGTAATTCACCAGCAACAAGTGATGTCAGAGCTAGGTTTGGCAAAGCGAGTCACTAAAGGAGGTTCCAGAATATTTAAAGCCACTACTAAAAAGTGTTATCAATGCAACGAGAGTGAAATTTGTCAAAATTAAGTGTAAGGTTCATGACGTTCCTTGGGAGTAGATTTGAAAGAGTTCAAAAGAGATCAGTCAAAGAAGATTGCTTCCATTGAGCACAAAAATAAATATATAGAATTTAAGGAAAATAATAAACATCCATGCAATAAGGCCCTCACCTGAACATGATCTAACTATACACTATTATTCACAAATCCGGATGCAAAAAGTTTATTTGTTAGGTCTAGGCCTTAGGAATATCCCAATGAGCACAAATTGTAAACTAGAAAAAAATTTGTTTATCCAAGGATTAGGGATAGAAAAAATAGGGCATTGGGGTGCTAATGGATCCACAATCTAGGAACAATAGTGTCCATATTGTAAGGAGGGGAAGATCCAATAGAAAGAGTCTCTTGAGAAAGGATATGGGAGCAAGTAACATCTTTAAAATTGAAAATTATAAAAGTGGGCCCAATCAAAGGGGACCCATAATCAACCTCCAACATAATCTGAGAGGAAATAAGGGGCAAAATTTCAAGAGGAGGAACTGTAGGATGGACATGTGAGCCACCCTCACACATAGGTAGTAGAGATGCACTAGGGGCAACAAGGGGAGAGAGGAATCCTATACACACAAAAAAAATAGATTGGAGATTGTCACCGAGAAAACCCTATATAATCTCAAGGGTAGATCTAGCACCAAGAAACCAAGAATCTAGCTAATTTTCCCAAAAAAACATCATTAGGATCAAAATCCCAAGGCATATCTACATATATAGCACCCCTAACTCCACCCAAACTGGAGTCCCCAAAACAAAGACCATGACTACCACAGAAAGGAAAACTAGAGGCTCTGCAACCTACCCTCAAACTATTCAAGCAAGCTTCAGAGCAAGATTAAAGGGAAGAAGAACCAACCTCTATGCCTTTAGGGAAACTAGTTGAGGAATGGCCAAGGATATATTATGTAATAGGATTGGCTACCTCCTCTCTCGTACCTTCTATCACCCATAATCCACAATCACGGTTCTTGAAGATCCCAAAGTACGATATCTTCATCTCCATCCTCTTCACCACCTTCATCCTCACCATCACCAAGGATTGCTCCAGACCTGTTGTCATTACCTACCTTAGGTAGGTCTTTCAACATCATTCTCGCCTTCACCTTCATCATTCCTATCCTTGCAAGATATTGAATATTGCTTTGTTCACCATTTGGATTATCTTATTGTTATTACTCCTAGATTAATCAATTATAATAATCAAATTTAGAAAATGCTAAACTACAGATACCAAAACCTAACTTCAATGTTGAATTATAAAACTACATGAGCCTAAACAAGAATATATCTACATTCATAATATTAAATTTTAATCTCCTATTAAATTTAAGAAAAAATGTAAAAGAGTTAATGAGCTTGTTAACAAATAGAAAATAAGATACAATAATAAACTGAAAAATAATTCTTTAAATTATAGTGATAAATCAATGAATAAATTGAATATGTTAAGAAAAATAAAAAATATTAATCCAATCAAATATGAATTAAGAAGATTGTAAATAAGAAAACTAGTAAGTGAAAAAGGATATATATCACGACACATGTAAATGATATCCAAACAATTTATATCATTATTACATGAAGAATTAGTATTATCAAAAGGTATAATAATTGCAACAAGGACTAAGGAAGGTGTAACATTATCATATAAAACAACATCCCTAGATAGATAATTAGAATATAGGGTTATCTCATCATTATCATAAGTTAAAGCATGGGAAGTTAGAGTGCTCAAAGGAAAAATATCATCATGTTCATGCATTTGATAACTATCATTAGACATGTGTGGAGTAACAAAATGAATCTAATGGACAAGTGAACTAATTATCCAAAATATAAGGATAGTTGATAGGAACTACCATGAAGGAAGAAAAATTAAGAAAAATGATGAAATAAGACCTACATAGATGACATTCTCATCCATCAAATAAAAATACATAGAACCTAGCAAGTGGGAGCTAAAGTCAAATAGATTGTATGAAGAAATTAAAATTGGTAATACAAGTATGAATAGAAGATAAAAATAAAGGTCTATGAGAATGTAGTCAATGATGTAACCATAATGTGTAACCAAAGGATGATAGGGTAAGATGGAGAGAACATACTATAAAACTCTAAAATCTAATACAAATAAATAAATCATACATCAATATAGGGTGTATCAAAACCTTATTTAGGTTCAAACAAAGGATATATAGTAAGGAAAAATATGAAACTCTATTGTAGAAGTTTTCAACTCTAAGGCTAAACCCTAAATGAGTGTAAGATAAGTCAGGTTCACAAAGATGTAAAGAACATAAATGTTTTCCTTAAAATATGTAGGACTATGAGAATAAATAAAATTATTAAAGAAATAATTAAGATTCAAAAATGAAATGAGCCTAATCATTTTCATATATAGAAATAACCATAAAAATTGAAATGATAGAATATGATAGTTAAATTAAAAATTATTGATGGACTATTATTATTGATATCAATAATCGATTTACCTTGAGAATGTTGTGCTTCGTGTTAAAAAAAAAATTCATTGGTTTAAAACTAATAAGACTCTTTTTTCTTTAGATATATTATCTTAAATGTTAACTATCTATTGTTATGGTTCACATCTATGTTACTATGAAAAAATGTATATTTTAATCAAACTTGACAAAATTTCACAATAGCAACACAAAATACTAAAATATCAAACCTATGTTGAATCAACCCTCTATAGAATACATATTCCCATATACAACATAAAAGTACTTGCAATAATATAAGATGGGGTGATCAAATGAAAGCAAGAGTAGAATAATTTAAATTTGTAAGGCATGCATAAATAAAAGGTAATAAGACAGATCTATGGGAATGTAATAAATAAAATAACCACAATGTAGAATGAAATGTTGAGTGTGTAAGCATAATGTAAAGATCATCCATAAAATCCCAAAATCTAATGTAAATAAACTAGTAATAATACAAGAGTATAGTTTGTATTCAAATCTTATTTATCTTTAAGAGAATGGGTAGTTAGTTAAAAAATAAAAGATGAAATTCTAATGTAGAAGTATTAAACTTTAAAGATAAAACTTAAGGACTGTAACTCAAATTCACAAAGATTTAAGAAAAATAAATAAGTTCCTTAAATTATCTAGGGCAATAAGAAAACATACAATCGATGAAGAAATAATTAATTAATGTAAAGAATATGGGGCTTGTCATTATCCTAAAAATAAATAAATACAAAATTTTAAATAATTGGATGTGAAACTTAGATCAACAATTAATTATGGGAGAACGTTTTTTATTATATTAGAAGAGAGAAGGCCCTGAACCTACAAAACAACAAAATCAGAGTACAACAACAAAAGAGGTGGCATCAAACAACCAGACAAGAAAGCCCAACCAATTGTTCCTCAAAAGTAAAAAAAAATTAACATGACTCTATAACTAAACATACCAATATTAACTAAGAACCACCTTCCAAGCATAGTAAAAGTAATTCGAGTATTAACAAGATTAAGAAATTTAACTATAGAGATAGTCATCATAAAAGTCTTTTTTATGTGGCATGCAAGCCTCATAATATCAGATATACTAACTACAACCACTACTATCTTAAGCAGAATATTAAAAAAATCAAAAAATAAGAAAAATAACTTAATCATTGTTGATCATATCCTAATTTTGCTGATGTCTATTAACCTAATTCACCCAAGTATCCTCCTGATTGTCCTCCCTATCTTCAATGTCCTCGTCCATCTTCCCTTCCTTTTCTAGCTTTCTTGCTTTCTTCTTTATCTTGCTTTGTCCTGACATGAACCCTATTGCAGCTTGTAGTCATCATTTTTTTCTTCCGAGTTCATGGTTCTCTCATTAAGCTCCATAATCTGATCCTCCAAGTTTTTGCTACTTTCTTTGTTTGTCGGAAAATCCAATGAGCAGGGAACCATCTCCTCATCCTCTTGAGGATTGGAAGGTTGTGAATTTTGGTCAGAATCCTCCATGACCTCCTCAGATTCATTCTCTCCTTCCATCTCCTCCTTGTATTTCTCTTCTTGTTCCTCTTCTTCTGCTTGGAACTCTTCATCCTTTGAATCCTCATTAGATATATCCTCCATGTTGTCAATAAATGATTTTCCAATCCTCTTGAGGATTGGAAGGCTATGAGTTATGGGAGAATGTTGTGCTTGGTGTCAATAATTGACTTTCCTTTGTTAAAAAAATTTAAGTCTCTTTTTGATGAAGATATTTGATCCTAAATATTAAATATATATTTCTCTAGTTCATTATATGCTTGCACACTTGATATTAACAAGTACATACCAATTTTTTTTTTCTTTAACGTGCATATAATTGGTTTGATAGATTTTGCATAATATAATTCACTCTCTATGATGTCGATATCCAAGTTGATGTAGGATCAGGTGCTATTTATAAAAATATTCTTAAAATATGTTCCTCAAAATATAATTTACAATGACAAAAAATAGCTCTATTAATGAAGAATAAAAATTTACAAATCAATGATCAATAGAATCACGATATACAATGCCATGAACTAGTTTCATGGATAAATATATCACTTATAAACTAATTATAACATTTGTAGCACAAATAAGAAAAAACCGTAAAATTAAAGGAAGATAGCATGTGTTTTATTTCCATTATTAAAATACCAATTATCTAAGTGTCGTTATCAAGCAATAATTGAATTGATAGATCTTTCTTTGTTTTCTACATCATAGATTTATACATAGTCACTTTAAAATTTAATTAAATTTACAATCAAGATGATAAATTAAAATCATAAACTATCAATCATCTCTATATAATTGAATTATTGAATTATTTACTCATGATAATTATTGATCAAATTCTACATTTAATTAATTTTTTTCTTTTAATTTTGATCCTACGAGATTATAAAAATATGCATCTTGAAGAATATATCATTACCGACCTTTCTCATTCAAAAAAGAGATCCATAAAACAACCGAAAAAAAAGAGTAAAAAATAAACTTCACCTATTCACGTTGGGGAGGCAACTAATATGTGGAAGCTTCACCTATTCACGTTGGGGAGGTGACTGATATGTGGAAGCTTCACCTATTGAACGGTGACCATGACAGAGCGCGTGTTTTAATCAACTTCCCAGAAAAAAAATTCGCAAAAAACATTTCAAATTTTTGTCGCAATAACAACTCATATTCCCAAAATATCTTTCTAAACTCGTTCCCCTGAAACGCTGTAGGACTAAGCAAGGTTTCAAAATAATATCAAAACTGAAACTCGAGTGACCGATGTCCACCTTTGAGTGGACGAAAAATTGGTAGAATCTTCACGGTGAGGAGGAGAGTAATGTGTGGAAACTTCATCTAAACAAATTTGCGGGATTCGCTTCATTCGCTTCCCTGATTCGGTCCATTTTACACCACCAAATTCGATCCTTCCCAAGCTATAAAACCAACAACGAGTCCTCAAGGAGATATTCTAAGTATCAATCATTCTTAAGCAACTCGAAAGGAAAGTACTCGCACAGAATTCATCTTTTCTTAGCACTCATCGATGGCGGCCATGGCTTCAATGATGATGAAAGCACCCGGAGCCCTTAACTGCGGGGCAGTCAAAACGAATAGTGTGGGTCATATCAGTAGATTGCCCAACAGTAGCCTCCAAGTCAAGTGCATGGCTGCAAAGGTTTGCTATTTTGCTGTTGTTCGTTTAGCTATTTTGCTCTTTATTCTTAAAAAGCTTTGGCTAATGCGTTTTATTTTGCTACGTGGATCAGGATCCAAAGGAAACGTCCTCTACTGAAGGCGTTTCTCCTTCAAGCTCTACCAAGGTAAGAAACGCTCTAGATGCCCAATTTATAGTTTATTTATATAATGTGGACAATTTATCTGATATAGGAAATATGGAATCCAGGTGAGCACGAAATTTGGCGACCTGGTTGCGTTCTCAGGGCCTGCGCCGGAGATCATCAATGGAAGGGCGGCTATGTTGGGGTTCGTGTCGGCCATTGCAGTGGAGGTGGCCAGCGGAAGAGATTTGCTGTCGCAATTGAATAGTGGAGGACTGTCGTGGTTTGCGTTAACTGCAGGATTAATGACGGTGGGGACACTGGTTCCCCTGTTCAATGGAATATCGAGGGAGAGCACGTCGCAGCCAATATTTTCATCCACAGCAGAAATGTGGAATGGGCGCTTTGCTATGCTCGGCCTCCTCGCATTGGCTTTCACTGAATACGTCAAGGGTGGACCGCTTGTATAAACACCTTAATATCTATTTCTATTCAAGCACAAGCTCCAGTATTGGAAGCTCTCGCATGGCATTCCATGTTCCAGTGGAATTTTCTTGTACCGTTTAGCATGTCATACAGTTCAATTATACAAAACCTTGTAAAAAATATTCAATCTTATACTATAAAGAAAGTTTGAGTTCAACGACTAGGGCACTTTACTATTTTTTGAAAGCTTGTTAAACAACAAATGCAATTAGATTTCTTAGCGTTTAAATACTCTTATACATTTCAAATATGTTCATAATAATTCAAATCAGTGCAAGAATTTAAATATCTGGTGAACTGGAAGATTTCTCATTGGTCTACCAATTTATGTAGATGTTCAGTCTTATCATACATCTATTAGTTTTACCCATGTACTAATTCATTAATACCTTCATTTTACAATTCTTGTGGCCTAAGTCATTTTGACATGCATAAAATTAATTATATGTCTTTATATCTGATTCCTACAATTTTAAAACTCAAATTCAAATTTTAGTTTACTCATAATCATTTGTTATTTGTCAAAGCTAATTAAACACATGTTTAGATGATTTATAGTTATGTTCTTGTATTTAAAGGCAAATTCATTTGCATTCTTTTAAAAGTTGTGTATGGAAACTTATGTATCCCCATTTAAACTATATTCACATACATTCATTATTTAAATTTATAATATATTACAATCAATTTCCACGTACATCTAGACATTCACTCCATGTATTGAGATTATCATTTCACTATGTGAGTTTTTTTTCATTCGTATTCAAGCTTGATCATATCGTCTATTGGAATGAACCTAACATTTTAAACTTCAAATTTAAGTTCTTAGATCCTAGCCTCATTTATTAGTCATTATGAGCTAGCCTTGTGCATGTTTGTTAGATGTGTTATTATGTCTCTTCAAATCATTGATCTAGTTAATCAAATCTTCTAGATCAAAAGTTTCTAAGCAACATGAGAGATCAATCTTAGGTTTCCTTCTAGCTTTCACCAAGGTAATTGAATTTTTTTCATTCATTCTAAGGTCCTCCACAATATTATAATTTTTCATTACACCACTATGAATAGATGATGGATAAAGATTCAATATCATATCACAATTTTATTCAAGAAAGTAGTATTAGGTGAAATGGTTTCACCTAAACTACATGACATAATTTTTTTTTGACAAAACTCTATAACATGAAACAATAAGTTTTCTATATTCTCATTTTAAAACATAGATAAGATTGAATTCACATAGATTGTTTTGTCCAAAATATTTTTGAGGAAAAATGTTCTAGTTGAAACACTTTTGTCTCAAAATGTGTATATGACAACCTTTGTGGCATTTTAACCCTTGTTGAAAAAAATCAATTTTAACTCTAGATTTGTTTAACTCAATCTTATCTCTCCAAAATGGAATTAAATTATCCAATCAAATCATTTCACCTGGATTGTGCTTCCTTCGAATCGATCTCGACTGTTCATTAAAGATCAATGCTGACCTTTGGTCTCCCTCTTGATTTGGTTATAAATTCGGGCTCTCATTCTTCAATCGACATCATAGAATTTTACATCGTTATTATGCTAATATTGTGTAGCGGGTTATAGAGGAAATTTTGAAGAAGCTTTGCATAGTTAATTCATCAGTCAACTTAGTTTTCATTTAGATTTCTAGTTCATTAGCAACTTAGATTCATTTCTCTTATATAGATTCAATTTCTTGCATATAATCTAGATTACCTTCATTTAGAGCTTTGATCATTTAGCTTGATAATCTCATTTGGCTTAATCAATTAATCTTGCATTCAATCTTGCATTTAATTATTAATTTTGCATTCGCCTAGTTGCATGCATTTAAAAATCCTCTGTTTGAGTGTAGTCTAGTCACTCGATGGCTTTGCAATCTGAGAGCAATACACACTCACACTTTCTAGGAGGCAATAAGCTAACTTGCAATGAATTTTATTTTGTTGTTTTTGATTAACTAACCCAGGAAAATAATGGTTTATTGAAGCATTTGTGCCCTTGCAGGTTCCCCAAATTTCACACACACACATATGTGGATTTTTCAATCGAAGGAACATCTACAGGACCAAACACATCAAAATGAATAAGATCCAAAACACAAGTTTTATGAGAACTCAAGTAAAAATGAACGCGATTTTGTTTTCCATAAATACAATGCTCATAGAAATCAAAGTCAAAATTACAATCAATCAACCCTTCAACAAGGTTTTTATTTTTCAAGGTCCTTAGACCGTTTTCTCCAATGTGGCCAAGCCTGTGGTACCATAACATAGTCTTCTTTGCAGGTAACTTCGCTTTAGAAGAAAGAGAACCCTTAGGTACCCAAAAGTTGTTTCCATCTACAGAAGGTGAAACCCTCAAATCTTCCTCAAATTTACTTTTTATAGAACTGTTATTACACTCAACAGTGTATGCGTCTAGGTTATACAAAGTGTTGAACCTAACACCTCTAGCAATTCCCATAGCACCCTTAATAATCTTACATCCTGCTTTATAAAAAGACTACCTGCACACCTGCATCTATCATTTTGCTCACAGATAACAAATTTTGTTTAAAACTAGGGATATGCAACACACCATTAATCCTTTTTAGTCTACCATCATAAAACCCAATTCTAACTTTACCTTAACCAACAATGTCTAAATGTAAATCATAACCCAAGTACACCTGACCTCCATTAAATTATTCATATTCAGAAAACCAATCTCTATTGGCAGTCATATGAAAAGATGCACCTAAGTCAATTAACCAGGCATCATTACCTACATGATTCACCAAGACTACAATAAATGCATCACCATCTTCCTTGTCAGACTCAGAATCAGAAACAATCTTCCTCTTTTCCTTCTTCTTTTCTTCTTTGTAGTCCTTACGGATGTGACTTGGTTTAGCGCAATTCAATTAAATGACTTTGGACTTTCCAGGATATTTTGACCTCCCTTTCAATTTGGACTTATCACGTGTCTCATTGTTCTTGTCTTTCTCCTTAGGTCTTCCACGAATAGTTAGGGCTTCCTTCAAACTGTGGGATACCTTCCTTCACATCTCTTCACCAACTAGGGCACCCACCACATCTTCAGACTTCAAAACAACAAAATTACTGGGTAAGTGCACAAAGATGGTGGTAAAAAAGGGGGGTATAAGTGGACACTTTTTTTCTGAAATCAGGTGAACCTGAACTTAGAGGAAAAATTTGAAAGTCATCCACTCAAGATATGAAGATAATCAAAGAACAAATATTGTAGTACTCTGAATCTAGTTTCCAAACTACTAAAGTTTTTCAAAATTGGATAAGAGTAAGGGGGTCAAATCCTTCGCTCACAAAAATATGACCCTGTTTTTTTCTGAAAAACATAACATAGTGTCTGACATGCGCATCAAAAAATTCATAGTTAGATTTAGTATTTTGACAAATCCTTTGGCGGAAAGATGGTTAGATTTAATTACCTAGTGGCTTAACAACCATTTTTAGGGTTCACAAATCTCTCTCTCTCTCTCTCTCTCTCTCTCTCTCTCTCTCTCTCTCTCTCCCTTCCTCCATACCCCTTCTTCTCTCTCACCCTCCCTCTTCTCTCTCCCTCTCCATCCCTCTACCTCTCTCCCTCTCTCTGCCTTCCCTCCCTCATCTCTCTCTCTCTCTCTCTCTCTCTCTCTCTCTACCTGCAATATGTTTCAGAAGAAAACAACAGGTAGGAAGAGAAAGAGGGAGAGTAACACAAATGATGTCCTATAGAATGATAGCGATGGGTATGTGAGAGTTACCATGTTGTTACACAATGCCTATCACCTAAAGAAAGTAGAGGTGTCATTAGAGGTCATTAGAGGTCATATTGTTTCCTAAGAGGTCATATGGTAACCTGTGACCCCTTAAGACCCCTCCTCTTTCCATCCCCCCTACTCTCCCCCTCTCCCTTCCCCCCATCTTCTCTCCCTCTCTCCCTCTCTCTCCCTCTCTCCTCTCCTCTCCCTCTCTCCTTCTCTCTCCCTCTCCCCTCTCCTCTCTCTCTCTCTTCCTCTCCCACCCACCCTCTTTTCTCTCTCTCTCTCTCTCTCTCTCTCTCTCTATCTCTCTCTCTCTCTCTCTCTCTCTCTCTCTCTCTCTCTTCCCCCCATGTTCTCTCCCTCTCTCCCTCTCCCCTCTCCTCTCCCCTCTCCTCTCCCTCTCTCCCTCTCTCTCCCTCTCCCCTCTCCTCTCCCTCTCTCTAACTTCCCTCCCCCATCTCTCTCTCTCTCCCTTGCTCTCCCTCCCTCTCCTCTCCCTCTCCCACCCCCCTCTTCTCTCTCTCTCTCTCTCTCTCTCTCTCCCTCCTTCCCTCTACCTCTCCCTCCCCCCAATGTTCTCTCCCTTAGGTGTCATTAGAGGTCGTATTGTTTCCTAAGAGGTCATATGGTATCTTGTGACCCCTTAAGACCCCTCCTCTTTCCCTCCCCCCTACTCTCCCCCCTCTCCCTCTCTCTCTCCCTCTCCCTCTCCCTCCCTCTCTCTCTCTCTCTCCTTCCCTCTCCCCTCTCCTCTCCCTCTCTCTCCCTCTCCCCTCTCCTCTCCCTCTCTCCCTCTCTCTCCCTCTCCCCTCTCCTCTCCCTCTCTCACTCCCCTCCTCTCTCTCTCTCTCTCTCTCTCTCTCTCTCTCTCTCGCTCTCCCCCTCTCTCTCCCTCTCCCCTCTCCTTTCCCTCTCTCCCTCTATCTCCCTCTCTCCTCTCCTCTCCCTCTCTCTCCCTCTCCCACCCCCCTCTTCTCTCTCTCAGTCTCTCTCTCTCTCACTCTCTCTCTCTCTCTCTCTCTCTCTCTCTCTCTCTCTCTCTCTCTCTCTATCTCTCTCTCCCTCATTCCTTCTCTCCCTCTCTCTCTCTCTCCCTCCCTCTCCTCTCTCTCCCTTCCCCCCTCTTCTATCCCTCTCTCCCTCTCCCTTCCTCCATACCCCTTCTTCTCTCTCTCTCTCTCTCTCTCTCTCTCTCTCTCTCTCTCTCTCTCTCTCTCCCTCCCTCTACCTCTCTCAAGAGTGCATACGAGGTACTGAAACTATTAGCTCCCTGCCTTGCCATAAGTTTTTTAAGGCTTAGTAGTGTGTACGTGGTACTTATTACTCATAAGCATGTACAGGGTACTATTCCCATTATTCAATACCCTGCGATAACAGTTTTAGGCTTAGTAGTGCATACGCACTACTTATTAGCCCAGAATGGGAAAAAAGAATACTATTGGGCTTGTCAATATTCTATGGTCTAACAACACGTATACGATTATCAATGTAGAGCGTACGTGGTTTATAGACATAGTTTTAGTTGCCCAAGAGCCTCAACGACCTCAAAAGAAGTTTTTGAGGTCGTTGAAGGCACCATTGGAACTATGTCTGCACTTCTATCACTTTTGTATACATAAAAGTAAGTGAATTTTTTGTTTTAGCATGATTTCAAATGATTGAATTTTTGTTTTTTGCATGGTTTCAAATGATTCAATTGTGATTGTTTAATAGTTTGATTCCAAAAAATAGTGATGATTCATATTTATGGTTATTTGTTTATTTATGAACTTTTCTTTACCTATATATGTAATATGATTCTATTTAGGTCAACCGATCTCAACCATAGGAAAGAACAAGTGAGTAACGATGGAACAACAAGAGGCTCAAAAGGAAAGACAAAGGTAGTGTATGAAGAAATTGCATGACATAAGAACAATGGGAGAAGAAGGTATGCCAACCTCAACATCTCAATTCGATTTACCAAACGAATATAATGCACTTAATGCACTTGAAGAAGAAACATTTGATAATTTACCATTTGAACCTAATGCAATTGAAGAAGAAACATTTGATAATTTACCGTTTGAACCTAATGCAATTTAAGAAGAAACATTTGACAATTTACAATTTGAACCTAATGTAATTGAAGAAGATACCGCATTGAATAATCAATTAAATGGTGAACATATTACACCTTCTCTACTTGATGAATTAAATGTACATAACGCACCGATGTTAACACCTCCTAGAATCATTCGTAGGAAACCAAAGTATCTAATTGACATTGATGAGAATATATTGAAGTCAATGCCCAATAAAATGAATGAACAAACTTGTAGGAGAATGGTTAAAATAATATGGCAAAACTATTTTAAAAACTTAAATCAAACTGCAAGATGTCAATTAATTGTTCAAATGATTAAAAATTTGAATTTTAGAGAGACAATGAAAATTCTAGGCCTAAGATCATCTGAAAGTAACAGTGAAAGAACTATTGTCAAAAATCTATTTGACGCATGTCAATCTATTGGTTCAAAATCCGTAGTAAAGATTCTAATGCTACTCGACGTGTCATTACAACAACCATAATGAGCAAGAAAATAAAAAAAGATCGTTTGATAAACAAAACAAGTAAGTCATTAAACATTAGTAGATCAACATTAAGTAAAGCATTAAAGAGGCAAGAACAAATAGAGGAACCTAACATTAATTCTCTTTGGGCATTCTCGGGTAGACTACCACACAAAGACAAGGTTGTTGTAGATGCACTAAAAACATTAATTGAAAATTTTTGGCATGACAACACAAGAGTATTGCCCAACCAAAGAGATGTTGTTAGAAGGCGAATTGGGTCTAAAAATAGTGAGCCACATGTGAAACACTATTTGGATATGACTCAAACTAAATTTTATGAAAGATCCCTTCAAAAGTTTCCTCAAATAAAAATTTCTCAAAGATTTTTTGAAATGGCGAAACCTTTTTATATTAAGATTATCATGTACGCACCACATGTTTTTGTAGAATTCATATTGAATTTTCCATGCATTATGATATTTTTCATCATATTTGTTCTACTTTGCACACTAACGATGTTTTGCAGGAATGTAATATACAAGCACCTCCTAAGTCGGCAAGATAATTTATTTCAAGTGTGTTATGTAATAGACATGATGGTTGCATTTATTAATAACTATAAAACAATATTAGAGTTTCAAAATAAGAATATAATAGTATTATACTTTACTAATAAAACTATAAAAATAATATTATAACTAACAATAATTTAAAATAATAATATAATACATTTAAAATATTTCAAATTTATATTATGAATATTATTTTCAATAAATTATAAAAATAATATCATAATAATCAAAACAATATAAATTAATAATAATAGTATATTATAATATTATTCCACAAAATAATAGAAAATAATAATAATAATTGCAATAATAATATTACATATTATTGCAACAAACATTAATAATATAAAATTATATAGTTCTATTTTAAATTTTTTATTGTTTCCCATGTTGCATCGCGACTGCTACTAGCTTACATATATTTGATTTTAATCAAATATATATATAATACGTTGAGAGATATCCTTATTGAGGCACCTATTTTTATCATGTACCTGAACTCTAATAGGCGCCTCGATAAAGATACCTCACGGCATATTATATATATATATATATATATATATTTGATTAAAATCAAATATATGTAAGCTAGTATTAATTCCTCTATTGAATATGTTTTGAAATGCAACAATAGGGAGAAGGTTGGGCTTATAGATATTGACGGAACAATGGATGCAATATATGATTCTTAATGCAAGAAAATAAGAATCTAGAACTTGTCTTTTGCGAGATATGTATCGTAAGAATTCAAGCCAAGCGAGGTGCATTTGAATTGAAATTTTTTTACTGTTTCTTTGAATCTACTATCACTTTATTAATAATTATTTGCATATTTGTATAAACATGCTGATATGCACTTTACAGTGATTTGAACATTCCATTGCGAAGTGAACATAATTTTACTAATCTTACTAAGCTTATGAAAATAGAAAAATGCTCAATGTTTCGATAAAGGAAGCATGGATGATTGGGTACCTATGATTGATAGCTTTATAGGAATTGATCTAAATAATGTTGCAAGTGGCAAAGGGTCTGAAATTAAGAAGCGCTTCAGCCTACAACCATTTAATAGTTACAAAAAGAATGGTGTAAAATAGAAGCTATAAAAAATAATGTCGCAAACAAACTCATTTTACAGAAATAAAATCATAGAATACCAACCACAACACAATCTGAGGGACAAATGCTAAAAGTATGGCGTGGGACTATTCACCTCCACAATTATAAGCCCACCAAAATGGTAGGATGTTGAGCAGTAAAATACGTTCTTCACCAATAATACGAAAAAGCTACAACACTGGAAAAATTGATGGATTCAACCAACCCAAAAGGAAGACACTTGGGTGATTGTCGAGATATTGTGAGCAACTACATAGATACGGAATAATCAATAGATATTGGAAGCCTGATATCAATGGTTGTGTGCAACCAGGTTGATTCAATAATTATGAGGGGTGGAGACTTCACATGGCTAAAATATATTGCCATGTTAAACTTATTGGTCAATCATATTACATAAGGCACTATACGGAGAAAAATAATGCACTTCAAAACAGATCTAGACATGCATAGAAAAGCTTTTGTTGTAGAATACAAACAAAATATACCTAATGCATAGCCAAACTATAGCTATTGGCACGTTAAAAACTGATCCAGAAATCATAAATAGCATTCAATGATGATGAATAAGAAAATTAATAGAATGTAATCAATCTTACCAATAATGGTGCACCCCAGGATTCGATCATAGAACCACAAAGCCAAGTCCTGCTGAGGCGTCAAAGCACAAGCGTGATTCAATATGCTTAGGAAAAAGTCTAGTAAATATGCAGGGGATTGGCAGAGACTTACTTCAGAATTTTAATGTAAGAATAAAATAAATATAGCTCAAAATCGAAATTAAAGCAAGTCCTCGGAGGATGTATATGTAGCATTCGTACACCAATTACTTCAGTTGTTTCATCTTCAACATTAATGTTCTTCATTAGCCAGTCAGTTCAGTCGCTTCATCAATAGTTATGTTCTTCATGAGTGAGGCAATCCAATATTGAATTGTAATGGCAAGAGCATCTTGTGTTGAATATACGATTGTAACTGCTAGAGCATCCATTGGATTGTAACTGCAAGAGCATCCAGCCTTGAATGTGCAATTGTAATTGCCAGACTGCACGATTGTAACTGCCAATTATTAATTACGTGCATAGGCAATCTCCACCCCGTTGCCACTGTAGGGATGCCTCTCGACATAGTGATATTTAACGTACTTGAAACGTATGGAGCATTTGACCGATGAGAAATCCTACAATTTACCAGAGATTTAAGCTCTTATATTAATTATGATCATATTAAACATATTTGAAATGTATGAGAATATTTGAATGCTACTAGTCTTACTCAATTTGTTGCTTAGCAAAATTTCAATAAATATTTACTCTCATCAACATTTGAGCTAAAATTTTCTTTATTTGTATAAATTTGAAAGTTAGTATTTCTCTTTGAGGCCTCGTTGTTGGCTTTATAGCCTGGGAAGGATCGAATTTGGTGGTGGAAAATGGGCGAGTCAGGGAAATACGACAACGTGGCTGAACTACCCACATATGTGTTGAGGTGAATGTGGCTTCTACAAAGTACTAGCTGAATGTAAAGATTCTACCGATTAATCGCCCACTCAACGTGGACATCTCTCATCCGAGTTTTACTAGGATATTATTTTGAAACTTGCTTTGGTCCTACAACTTTTTAGTGAATTGAGTTCTGATCGATATTTCTATGTTTTGAGATGTTATTGCGAACTTTTGTTAGGAAGATTTGATTAAAACACGCGGTGCATCATTGCAACCGTTCAATTCACTTCTAGTTTTTTTTCCTTCTCTTTTTTTTTTTTGGTTGTTGTAGGGGTTTTCTTTTGAATGAAAAAGATATATACCATGTTATCTTATGAAAATAATGATATATTGTTCAGTTTTACATATTTTCAAGGACAGAGGTTAAATAAAAAATAAAATTACATAAAATGAGAGTAGATAGTTTATGAAAATAATATTTTTATAAAACAATAATTTGGATTGCTTTCATTTAGAGTTGGACCATCTATAGATTACTACAATGCAAGTGATCTCTTATGTTGTAGATAAGTACTTGAAGTTCTTGCATAATTGAATAATGTATACAACCCTCTAGTAGATTCTAATCTCTATAATGCAAGTGATCCTTTTTGTTTTTGATTAGGATAAAACAGGTTTTGAAGGGGCCCTGAGACCCTTAAAACCAAAGAACTGTCATTGAATAATGATCAAGACTACCTGACAACAAAACACATATTTTAGAAAGGATCTGAAACCATCTAGACTCACAAGCATCCAGAGCCCAAGACACAACAATTGCAACAAAAATTAAACATCAATCAACGCAGCCATGACTAGCCGACACCAGCCAACCATCATAATAAAGACATTACAGAATAGGTCAGAGCAAGGAACAGATTTGGGTTAGAAAATAATCGACCTCAGAAAAATAGAAAAAAGGGTTTTTCAGGCACCCTCAGCCAACAAGGGTTTTCTCAAGCTCCCATAACCTATAACAAAATTTTCAGGCCACAAAACACCACAAGACCCATACCTAACCAAAAACAAACATTGGCCAAACTGGGCCCTTGAAAATTGTTAGCATCCAGCAAGCCCCTAAAAGAAACAAAGACAATAAAGATTTTCCAAACTCCCTCAACCATGAATGTGGGTTTTACAAGGCTCACACAACCAGACAAGGCCTAGACCACAACAATATAACCTGAAAGTACAATCTGGAACATAGGGTTTTGAAAAGGCACCCAAAATTTTTTACATAAGAAACCAAGAGAGTTTTTACATGCTTCTTCAACCCACAAAACAAACTGAGAAACTCGGTTTTGACAAGGAACCCAAACCCTTCTATGAGGAGCACCATGAGAGTATTGATAGGAAACCTAAACCAGCAGCACAAACAACAGTTATCAAAATACTCGCTCACCCCTTATCGCCACCTTAATAGGAGAAAGTGTCACCTCAATAAGACAAGGAAGAAAGAAGACCAACAACCCATAAAAGCCGTCTTGCGACTAGCATAAGTCGAACCACTCCCTCACACCTAGTCTCCACCTCAATAGGAGAAACGACCACTTCAATAAGACAAAGACCTGAGAGAAATCTCACTACCCAAACAATGCTCCCACCGCCCAGCATAAAAGAATCCTCTCCACCTCTAATGGAGAGAAACCAACCAAGAATACGAAAAAGCTACAACGCTGGAAAATTTGATGGATTCAACCAACCCAAAAGGAAGACACTTGGGTGTTTGTCGAGATATTGTGAGCAACTACATAGATACAGAATAATCAATAGATATCTGAAGCCTGATATCAACAGTTGTGTGCAACCAGGTTGATTCAATCATTATGAGGGGTCGAGACTTCACATGGCTAAAATATATTGGCATGTTAAACTTATTGGTCAATCAGATTACATAAGGCACTATACGGAGAAAAATAATGCACTTCAAAATAGATCTAGACATGCATAGAAAAGCTTTTGTTGTAGAATACAAACAAAATATACCTAATGCATAGCCAAAATATAGCTATTGGCACATTAAAAACTGATCTAGAAATCATAAATAGCATTCAACAATGATGAATAAGAAAATTAATAGAATGGAATCGATCTTACCAATAATGGTGCACCTCAGGATTCGATCATAGAACCACAAAGCCAAGTCCTGTTGAGGTGTCAAAGCACAAGCGTGATTCAATTTGCTTAGGAAAAAGTCTGGTAAATATGCAGGGGATTGGCAGAGACTTACTTCAGAATTTTATTGTAAGAATAAAGTAAATATAGCCCAAAATCGAAATTAAAGCAAGTCCTCGGAGGAAGTATATGTAGCATTCGTACATCAATTGCTTCAGTCGTTTCATCAACAACATTAATGTTCTTCATTAGCTAGTCAGTTCAGTCGCTTCATCAGCAGTTACGTTATTCATGAGCCAGCAATCCAACATTGAATTGTAATGGCAAGAGCATCTTTTGTTGAATATACGATCGTAACTGCTAGAGCATCCATTGGATTGTAACAGCAAGAACATCCAACCTTGATTTTAACTGCAAGAGCATCCGTACTTGAAATGTATAAGAGCATTTGACCGATGAGAAATCCTACAGTTTACCAGAGATTTAAGCTCTTATATTAATTATGATCATATTAAACATATTTGAAACGTATGAGAATATTTGAACGCTACTAGTCTTACTCAATTTGTTGTTTAGCAAAATTTCAATAAATATTTACTCTCATCAACATTTGAGCTAAAATTTTCTTTATTTGTATAAATTTGAAAGTTAGTATTTCTCTTTGAGGCCTCATTGTTGGCTTTATAGCCTGGGAAGGATCGAATTTGGTGGTGGAAAAGGGGCAAGTTAGGGAAATACGACAACATGGCTGAACTGCCCACATATGTGTTGAGGTGACCGTGGCTTCTACACAATACTCGTTGAATGTAAAGATTCTACTGATTAATCGCCCACTCAACGTGGACATCTCTCATTCGTGTTTTACTAGGATAATATTTTGAAAATCGCTTTGGTCCTACAAATTTTCAGTGAAACAAGTTCCGATCGATATTTCTGTGTTTTGAGATGTTATTGCGAAATTTTGTTAGGAAGATTTGATTAAAACACGTGGTGCATCATTGCAACCATTCAATTCACTTCTAGCTTTTTTTCCCTTTTTTTTTTTTTTGGTTGTTGTATGGGTTTTCTTTTGAATGAAAAAGATATATACCATGTTATCTTATGAAAATAACGATATATTGTTCATTTTTACATATTTTTCAGGGACAGAGGTTAAATAAAAAATAAAATTACATAAAATGAGAGTAGATAGTTTATGAAAATAATATTTTTATAAAACAATAATTTGGATTTCTTTCATTTAGAGTTGGACCATCTATAGATTACTACAATGCAAGTGATCTCTTATGTTGTAGATAAGTACTTGAAGTTCTTGCATAATTGAATAATGCATACAACCCTCTAGTAGATTCTAATCTCTATAATGCAAGTGATCCTTTTTGTTTTTGATTAGGATAAAACAGGTTTTGAAGGGGCCTTGAAACCCTTAAAACCAAAGAACTGTCATCGAATAATGATCAAGACTTCCTAACAACGAAACACATATTTTAGAAAGGATCTGAAACCATCTAGACTCATGGGCATCCAGAGCCCAAGACACAACAACTGCAACAAAAATTAAACATCAATCAATGCAGCCATGACTAGCCGACACCAGCCAACCATCATAATAAAGACATTACAGAATAGGTTGGAGCAAGGAACAGATTTGGGTCAGAAAAAAATCGACCTCAGAAAAATAGAAAAAAGGGGTTTTCAGGCACCCTCAGCCAATGAGGGTTTTCTCAAGCTCCCATAACCTATAACAAAATTTTTAGGCCACAAAACACCACAAGACCCATACCTAACCAAAAACAAACATTGGCCAAACTGGGCCCTTGAAAACTGCTAGCATCCAGCAAGCCCCTAAAAGAAACAAAGACAATAAGGATTTTCCAAAGTCCCTCAACCATGAATGTGGGTTTTACAAGGCTCACACAACCAGACAAGGCCCAGACCACAACAATATAACCTGAAAGTACAATCTAGGACATAGGGTTTTGAAAAGGCACCCGAAACTTTTTACATAAGAAACCAAGAGATTTTTTAGATGCTTCCTCAACCCACAAAACAAACTGAGAAACTGGGTTTTGATAGGGAACCCAAACCCTTCTGTGAAGAGCACCATGAGAGTATTGATAGGAAACCTAAACCAGCAGCACAAACAGTAGTTTTCAAAATACTCCCTCACCCCTTCTCTCCACCTTAATAGGAGAAAGTGTCACCTCAATAAGAAAAGGAAGAAAGAAGACCAACAACCCATAAAAGCCCTCTTGTGACTAGCATAAGTCGAACCACTCCCTCACACCTAGTCTCCACCTCAATAGGAGAAAGGGCCACTTCAATAAGACAAAGACCTGAGAGAAATCTCACTGCCCAGACAACCCTCCCACAGCCCAGCATAAGAGAATCCTCTCCACCTCTAATAGAGAGAAACCAACCACTGGCAGACATCCAAGAAAACAATGAGAAAGAGAAGAAGAAACCCTCACCAATGATAAAATGAGGAAAGCACAAAGGGTCTACTCACACCCATAATTGAGGGCTCCCACCAAAACAACCACACAAACCCCAAACTAAGAAACGCTATGTTCCTAGCATGTAAATACCTCAAAAAGGACCCAATTCCAGCCAGGGATAGCAAGGAAGAGGGGAGTAGAAAGGCAGAAGCCACAAGAGCCACCCTCAACATCCCCAAACTCAATCTCAGTAGGAACAAAATGTCCTCTCTCCCCTCCACACCTAGCCTTGGCCTCTCCCACACCATCAACCATGTATATCATAGCAAGGAGCACATGATCAAATATTGCATAGAACAAAGCACAGAACAGGGCCTCTGATGTAGAGAGTCTTGGAGCTTGTTCTATTCACCTTCTTGGTTTCTTGTCTTACTCAATCCTCTAACTCCTCAAGCCCATTCAATGGCACTTGGTAGGGGTTATTCTATCTAGACCTCCAAGGTCTGATCCAATTTGGCTTGCCTCAAGGTATAGCCACTGATCTTTGACAACCAACACCTCCTATTGAGGCTTCCACCTCAATCCCCAGCATTACTCCTAAGGCTTCAACAACCTCTGCAAGGGATCACAACACACCAACTTGTTATAGGTGGGAAAAATACATTTACATAGTGCCTTTGATGTCTTTAATGGGTTTGGGCATCTTCAAACCCATCATTAATATTTCCTAAACTCTCTTTGGCTCCACCGGGCTCAAATAGGACTAATTCAATTAGCCCTCCATTGGCGGTTTTCAGGGCTTAGTTTAAAAATTTTCCATACAATGCCACAAATAAATTGCAGATTAGAGTACCCTTTTCAAATTTTCATACAATATTGAAAAATTGCATCTGGGTTCACCGTACACATGTGGGAACCAAAACTGTCCTATTTTCGAGGGTTTTGGCCTACCCGAGTGACTTGGAAAGATGGCTTTGGAAATTTTCATCAATCAAATCACCTACACAAATCAATTAAGTATTATTTAAGTAAATTCACAGGGCTACCCAACCATATCTAATTTTTGGCTCCAACAATCCATATGTGCTCTTAAATCTCACATCTCTTGTTGTCCTCACTCACTAACTCCTAGTAGTGAGCCTAGGGCTTCATTCACAATCACCACAAAGGCATGGAAAGAAACAAAAACCTATTTTAATCATATGTACAGACCCTATCATATAATTCCACTTGATTTCAATAGGTACCATCAATGGATGCTCAGGTTAGAGCCATTTTTCTCTTAAACCCTACCTACTTTGCAAGGGTTTTACACCTAGTACAGAGAATGGAAGAGATCGCTGCAACCAAACACAAACAACTTACTAAGATACCTTGATGGAAAGTACATTCAACCAACACTAATGCCCTACAATGATATTTCTCTGACAAGTCCATACTAGACCATACAATGCAATGAAAATAAGGAAAAACTATCAAAAACGATGAAAAGACAAGATTTCTTGAAAACACAAAACTTTCTCTTACATTCTAGACTCTCTAACCCATACAATGAAAGTTATTTTGGCTTATATGCTCATGGTTTAGTCGTTTCACCCAAATTTTTAATGTCAATCATCAAAAATGACTTTTCTTCTTTGTAGTCCTTACGAATGTGACCTGGTTTAGCGCACTTTGAGCGAATGACTTTGGACTTTCTAGGATATTTTGATCTCCCTTTCAATTTGGACTTATCATGTGTCTCATTCTTCTTGTCTTTCTCCTTAGGTCTTCCACGAATAGTTAGGGCTTCCTTCAAACTGTGGGATACCTTCCTTCACATCTCTTCACCAACTAGGGTACCCACCACATCTTCAGACTTCAAAACAACAAAATTACTGGGTAAGTGCACAAAGATGGTGGTCAAAAAGGGGGGTATAAGTGGACACTTTTTTTCTAAAATCAGGTGAACCTGAACTTAGAGGCAAAATTTGAAAGTCATCCACTCAAGATATGAAGATAATCAGAGAACAAATATTGTAGTACTCTGAATCTAGTTTCCAAACTACTAAAGTTTTTGAAAATTGGATAAGATTAAGGGGGTCAAATCCTTCGCGCACAAAAACCTAACCTTGTTTTGTTCTGAAAAACATAACATAGTGTCTGACATGCGCATCAAAAAATTCATAGTTAGATTTAGTATTTTGACAAATCCTTTGGCAGAAAGATAGTTAGATTTAATTACCTAGTGGCTTAACAACCATTTTTAGGGTTCACAAAACTCTCTCTCTCTCTCTCTCTCTCTCTCCCTTCCTCCATACCCCTTCTTCTCTCACGCCCTCCCTCTTCTCTCTCCCTCTCCCTCCCTCTACCTCTCTCCCTCTCTCTGCCTTCCCTCCCCCGTCTCTTTGTCTCTCTCTGTCTCTGTCTCTCTCTCTGTCTCTCTCTCTCTCTACCTACAATATGTTTCAAAAGAAAACAATAGGTAGGAAGAGAAAGATTGAGAGTAACACAAATGATGTCCTGTAGAATGATAGTGGTGGGTATACAAGAGTTCCCATGTTGTTACACAATGCCTATCACCTAAAGAAATTAGAGGTGTCATTAGAGGTCATTAGAGGTCATAATGTTTCCTAAGAGGTCATATGGTATCCTGTGACCCCTTAAGACACCTCCTCTTTCCATCCCCCCTACTCTCCCACCTCTCTCTCTCTCTCTCTCTCTCTCTCTCTCTCTCTCTCTCTCTCTCTCCCTCTCCCTCTCCCTCCTTCCCTCTCTGCCTCTCTCTACCTTCCCTCCCCCCTCTTCTGTCCCTCTCTCCACCTCTCCCTTCCCCCCATCTTCTCTCCCTCTCTCCCTCTCTCTCCCTCTCTCCTCTCCTCTCCCTCTCTCCTTCTCTCTCCCTCTCCCCTCTCCTCTCTCTTCTCTCTCTCTCTCTCTCTCTCTCTCTCTCTCTCTCTCTCTCTCTCTCTCTCTCTCCTTCCCTCTACCTCTCCCTTCCCCCCATGTTCTCTCCCTCTCTCCCTCTCTCTCTCCCTCTCCCCTCTCCTCTCCCCTCTCCTCTCCCTCTCTCCCTCTCTCTCCCTCCTCTCCCCTCTCCTCTCCCTCTCTCTACCTTCCCTCCCCCGTCTCTCTCTCTCCTTGTCTCTCCCTCCCTCTCCTCTCCCTCTCCCACCCCCTCTCTCTCTCTCTCTCTCTCTCTCTCTCTCTCTCTCTCTCTCTCTCTCTCTCTCTCTCTCTCTCTCTCTCTCTCTCTCTCTCTCTCTCTTCCCTCTACCTCTCCCTTCCCCCCATGTTCTCTCCCTTAGGTGTCATTAGAGGTCGTATTGTTTCCTAAGAGGTCATATGGTATCCTGTGACCCCTTAAGACCCCTCCTCTTTCCCTCCCCCCTACTCTCCCCCCTCTCCCTCTCTCTCTCTCCCTCTCTCTCTCTCTCTCTCTCTCTCTCTCTCTCTCTCTCTCTCCCCTTCCCTCTCCCCTCTCCTCTCCCTCTCTCTCCCTCTCCCCTCTCCTCTCCCTCTCTCTCCCTCTCCTCTCTCCTCTCCCTCACTCACCCCCCTCCTCTCTCTCTCTCTCTCTCTCTCTCTCTCTGTCTCTCTGTCTCTCTGTCTCACTCTCTCTCTCCCCTTCCCTCTCCCCTCTCCTCTCCCTCTCTCTGTCACAACCCTCCTTTATCACCTTTTTTTGATTTAAATACAAAACTCTATTTATATTCTTTGGATGAATTATTGAATGGATATTGTAAGGGAATAAAAAATAATAATAAACCACACACACATGGAAAATGCATATATATTTTAATTTGTTATTTAATTTCCCTCACCCAAATTAAGGCACATGTTGTAGGAGGAATAAGAAGCTTCTAGAGGCTTCTCCACCTCCTTGCATGTAACTCCTCCCACTAAGCCTAATCAATTTGCATGGAGGCCAAATTGGGAGAGAATCTCTTTTTTTTCAATTAATAATTAGGTAGTGGGAATTTGAAATTTCTTTTATAAAATAGGTACAAGTTTCAAAAGGAGAGTTAGCTATTCCATAAGAAATTTCTGCAAGTTGAATTCTCCTTTGTAGTCCACTTTCATTAGCAGCTAAGATTTTTTGTTGGGAGGATTTCTCTTCAATTTGGAGGATCAAGGAAGACTCTACACCATCTTCAAGCATCCAGGTTCCTTCAACTTAGTTTATGCATCTCATTTTTATGGTAGATTAGATTAGATTAGATTAATTATGAGTATGAAATTCATTTGTGTTTTGTTAAAGAATTAGTTTTAGATTTTGTAGAAAATGAGAGTCATGGTTTAAATAAGATTCATTGTTTAAATTCTTGATATGAAATTAGTTTTAGATTTTGTAAAGAATGAGATTTATGGCTTAAATGAGATTCATTGTTTGAAATTTTGATAAGAAATTAGTTTTGTAGATTTTGTAGAGAATGAGATTTATTGTTAAATAAGATTCATTGCTTAAATTTTTGATAAGAAATTAGTTTCAGAATTTGTAGAGAATGAAATTCATTGTTTAAATTTTGATAAGAAATTTGTTTCAGATTTTGTAGAATGAGATTCATTGTTTAAATTCTTAAGTTTCAGATTTTGTAGAAAATAAGATTCATTGTTTTAATTCTGATAAGAGATTAGTTTCAGATTGAAAGAAGTAGAGTAAATGGAAATTAGATTCATTGTCTTCAGTTTATTTTGATAAAAATTAGATCTCCCTGTGTGTACAAACAATTTTCTCTGTAGACAAATCTCCCTGTGTGTATAAATAAATCTCCTCTCTCTGTGAATGAATTTTCCCTGTGTAAAGAACAAAAGAAATGAATTCCTTTCTCTGTGAATGAATTTTCCCTGTGTAAAGAAATGAATTCCTTTCTCTGTGAATGAATTTTCCCTGCGTAGGAAACAAAAGAAATGAAGAAAAGATATAAACTCTCTCTATCTGTGAATGGATTTCCCTGTGTAGAAAACAAAGAAATGGAAAAATCCCTCTGGTTACTGCTTCATTTTGTCCCTGAGACAAACCTGCAACATTGTTATTGCCTATTATTTACCCTGCTCTGAGTAATCTTCAAAATGATTAAAAGAAAAAAATTATAATAATCCTGTATAAGAAAAATGACAATAATATTATAACTTATATATATATATTATATACATACATATATATATATATATATATATATAAACAAATAACCAAAAAAAAAAAAATGAGAAAAGCATATCGAAAGTTAGGAAAAAACCTCCCAAAAACTCCCGTAACGCATGGCGTTTTCGTTGGACGTCGGCAATGTGTGCATGGACGGTTACGTTGAACCGTCGCAGAGTACGGAGGGGCCCGCGGGTCCCCTCACCTCTGCGGACCTGCGCATGCAGGGCCGCAGGGGTGATGGGACCCATGGTCCCCACCCCGCACCCTACATTAAACCAAAAACTGTGCGTTAATTAAGTTCTTTTCTCCCTCTAAGTTGTAATCGAAATTTTTCTTGGGGATTTATTTTATAGATTAATACATGTGTTAGTTGCTAAGTTATTTAATTTTTTTGTTGATAGTAATGACATTTAGGAATTAATACTTAAGTCAATCACTAGGTTATTTAGTTAAATTGTTTTTTTTTTGTTGATAATAATGGCATTTAGGAAATAATGTTTTTCTTTGAGTATTTTTGTAAACTTTAAGATATTGTATTTCGACTTAGAAAAATTGGGCTAATATGTAGCAAGCTCATAATTAAATTGCCTTAGCAAGTTTTTTTTTAAAAATCGTAGACTATTTCCTTTTAAAATTTAAGTTACTCAACCCATTAAGAATCGTTGATTGGTCTTTAATACAAATGCTTAAATGTAATCGTTATTTTGGATCCATATCATGCGAATTATTTATAGAATAATTATATCTTCATGAAATTACTATTATGCAAGTTTCATTGTTATGCAAATTACACTTCAAGTAGTTACTTCAATTATTTACGCTTTCATTTTGTTATTCGTAGTTAGAAAACTAAATAAAGGAAGTTGGAAAATCAAAACTAGCAGCGTTCGGTATATATGGTGCCTCTGGGTCACGCTTACGGGTAATGCCGTCGTGTTGAACTACTGCACTTAACGCCTAATAAAGCTGCATTAACGACGTTTGTGGCATCGTCCCTATAAATCGTCGGGGAGTAATAAGGGACATTTGGAAGTTAAAAATCCAAGGGGCGGGTAATCCCTCTTGGATCGATAATTTAATAAGATAACTTTTAAATGAATTTCACATCCGTTGAGATAAACCATAGTAAACCCCTCTTAGGGATGGTCAAGTTAAAAGCTCTCGTGAAATTTACTTTATTTATTTATTTATTTATTCACCTCGAAGGGATATTGGTGATTTGCAATTGGGTGACGCTCATGATAAGTATTAGGTTCTAGTTATTTTGTTTAGGCCACAAGCAATAGGCCATCTTGAGCCTTCGCTTAAGTGCTACCTTCGTGGGTAGCAACCGCAGAGAAACTGTCTGGGACACTGACCTTAGAAAGGGTTGCGTACCCACAAATCAGTTTACATCAAACCATAGATTAGAAAATAGAACTACATACTTTACACCTTGATCCCGTGCGGAAGCGGGTATGTAGGCAGTCTTGGGACGGAGTTGTCCCTCGTACTCAGGCGTTCGTGGGTAGGGTCTAGGCTTGGTTGAATAAGAATCCTAATTGAAAGATAAGATAATCAAACTTAATTCAATGCATACTCGGAAGGAATCCCGTATGGATTCGCTTGACTTCCCGAGGCTTTAAGCCAAATTCCGAGGCGGAATTCAAGCTTGTATTATTTTCTTATTACTCCTAAGGACGGCGACCTCGGTGCATTCTTGTTAGAAGAATGTAGTACTTAGTGAGTGGCTTAGGACCCGAATGGTCCCGATGAGTGTAAGTCTCTGGCCAGAGCATCTCCTATCCCGTTTGGATGGATGCCTACCCCGTATGGGTAGATGCCTATCCCGTATTGGATAGATGGAAATTACATCCCGTATGGACAATTGCCTAACCCGTATGGTTAGAAGCTCATCCCGAATGGATGAATGCCCAATCCTATTTGGATGGATGCCCAGAGTATGCAATTGAATAAAACATAATAAAGGAAAAAAAAAAAATATACTCAAATTTTGTTGGATGAATTATGGTGGGTTATTACATGTGGTATCAGAGCCAGGTTCAAATCTAGGCCTTGTGCTCACTTCAATTTATTCAACTAAGGGAATGTTTTACAATAATAGAAATTAAATTTTATTCTACAAAAAAAAAAAACTAACTACCTAATTTAATTTTCAGGTAAAACCTAGAATGGCAAGAGGAAGAGGAAGAGGAAGAGGAAGAGGAAGAGGAAGGGGTAATGGGAGACGTACCAGGAGTCAAAGGGAAGAAAACCATGAGGAAAACCATGAAGGGAACCATGAGGAAGATCATGAAGAGGTTCGACACAACCTAGGGGATAATGGAGATGGGGTTCAAGCTATAATCGACCTTCTAACCGAACAAAGAGATAAAATCAACTTCCTGGAACAATCACTGCAGGACCTTAGGGAAAGGCAGAATGACTATGAGAACAAAAGTGGTACCGAGAACGGAAACCCTTGTAGCAATCAAGGAAATGTGATGGGTAATGGGAAGGAAAATAACATATTGGAACTCTCCAAGGATTTGAAGAAAATCACCCCTCCTAAGTTCGATGGGAGGCAGATTGGTGAAGGGGCTGAGAATTGGCTAAATGAAATGGAAAAATATTTTGAGTTAAGAGATTTTAGCGAGACAACCAAGGCTTTATGGGGCTCCTATCAACTCACAGGGGAGGCGGCTAGTTGGTGGACCAACACCAAGGAACAAAATGGGTATAACAGGGATGCGATCACATGGGATCAATTTGTTCACCATTTTCGAGATAGGTGGCTCCCTCAATTGTTCTTTGATGAGAAAGTGATAGAATTCCATAATCTACGTCAAGGGTCCCTATCCGTTCAACAATATTGGGATAAGTTCACCAAGTTGCTTAAGTACATGCCTATGTACCAAAAGGATGAAGAAGGCCAAGCAAGGAAATTCATTTTGGGGCTAAATACCAACATAGGGGCAGAGGTTGATATGCATGGACCCAGAAACATGAATGAAGTACTTGAAAAGTCCCTAAGGCAAGAGAGGAAGATTCAAACACTAGCAGGACGGAACTATAATGGGAATCACTCATTTAAAAGGAAGCAAGAATTCAATGGAAACACTAATTTCAGCAAGGGTCAAAGGAATAACTCTTCCGAAAGGAGACCACCGCCTAATCAATATCAGAGGAATGGAAATGATAATAACAGGGGCAATAATAACAGAGGCAATGATAACAGGGGCAACTATAATAGGAATGACCAGCAGAACAGGATAACTTATCCACCCAGGGGAAATGAAACAAGGAATGATCCCCCTAGAAATCAAGGTAGGAGAGGTCCTCCAGGCGGATGCTTTATGTGTGGGGAAAATCATTTTGCTAGAGATTGCCCCAGGATGCAAGGACAAATTAGAGCCAATCAACCCCAACAAGGGCCCCAACAGAGGATTCATGCAGTAGTTAGGAACCAAAGAAGAAGATACCAGAATGTTCCCGTGGAAACTACAGGTACACTATTTGAACAACCAATATCAATTCTAATTGACACTGGATCATCTGAATGTTTCATCTCACCTGAATTAGTGAACAAATATGCATTAAAAGTTAATAAAATGGAGTCATCATGGACGGTTCAATATGGGGACAAGGCAACTAGGGAAGTAACTAAGTGTTTACCGAGGGCAAGGGTACAATTCCCTGAGTTCGAAACAAGGGTAGATCTCTATGTGGCACCCTTAGGATTATATGATGTAATTATGGGAATGAGTTGGTTAGCAAACCATCAAGCTAATGTAGATTGTTATAGCAAAGTTGTTGAATGTTTGGATGATGGGGGGAAAAGGGTCAAAATCCAAGGAAAGTTTAAACCCATTAATATAGAAACTATCTCAGCAATGCAATTAAAGAAGGAAAGGAGAAGAGGAGGACAAATCTTTATGGTCGAAATTGATGAAGGAAAGGAGGAAAATACCCCAACATTTGAAAATACCCCTTTCTTAAAGGAGTTTAAGGATGTTTTTCCAGAAGAACTACCCGGTTTACCCCCTAAGAGAAAGTTTGACTTTTCTATCGAAGTACTCCCAGGAGCTGAACCAGTATCAAAGGCACCTTACCGAATGAACACAACCGAATTACAAGAGCTCAAAATGCAATTAGAGGAACTCTTAGCTAAGGGATTAATAAGGCCAAGTGTATCACCATGGGGAGCGCCAGTTTTATTTGTTAAGAAGGATGGAACCCTAAGGCTATGCATCGACTATAGGATGTTGAACAAAGTCACCATAAAGAATAGGTATCCCTTACCTCGCATAGAGGACCTTTTTGACCAAATGAAAGGAGCGGCAGTTTTCTCAAAGATAGATCTTCGGTCAGGGTATCATCAACTCAGAATTAAGGAAGAAGACATTCCGAAGATAGCTTTCAAGACGAGATATGGACATTATGAATTCACAGTAGTTCCTTTTGGAGTAACTAATGCCCCAGCTGCATTCATGAACCTGATGAATAGTGTATTCCATGACTACTTGGATAAGTTTGTTTTGGTATTTTTGGATGACATACTGATTTATTCTAGAAATGAAGAGGAACATTTAGCGCACCTACAAATTGTTTTGCAAAGATTGAGAGAACATAAGTTATATGGAAAATTGTCCAAATGTGCCTTCTTTGAGGAAAAGATTCACTATCTTGGGCATATAATATCAAAGGAAGGAATAGCAGTCGACCCAGATAAAATAAAGGCGATAGTAGAATGGCCGATCCCTAAGAATGTTTCAGAGGTAAGAAGCTTTATGGGGCTAGCAGGTTACTATAGGAGGTTTGTGGAAGGATTCTCTAAGATAGCAAATCCCATCACCTCGTTGCAAAGGAAGGGAAAAAGGTTTGTATGGACCGAGCAAAGTGATAAGGCATTTCAAATCTTGAAGGGAAAACTAACTTCAGCACCCATTCTAAAGGTACCAGACCCAAATGGACACTTCACAGTTGTAACAGATGCTTCTATTGAAGGGTTAGGAGGAGTACTTGTCCAAGATGAAGGGGTAGTGGCTTATGAATCTAGGAAGCTAAAGACTCATGAAGTCAATTATGCACCCCACGACTTAGAGTTGGCAGCAATTGTGCATGCCCTGCAAAAGTGGAGACACTTCTTACTAGGGAAGCCCTTTGAGCTTAAGTCGGACAACCAAGGACTAAAATACATCTTTACCCAACCTCACTTAAATGCCAGACAAAGAAGGTGGTTAGAGTTTCTAAGTGAATATGACTTTGAGATTGAATATATTAAGGGAAAAGAAAATAGGGTGGCAGATGCCTTAAGTAGGAGGAGACACTTGATGACTATAGCAACCTTCAAAACCTCTTTCAAAAAGCAAGTAATGGATGAACAAGGACATGACCCATGGTATGAGAAAGTCAAATTAACTATAAGACACAACCCGACCGACCCTAAGGTCGAAGGGTACACATTAGATGAAGATGGGTTGCTCAGATACAATAACAGAATCTATGTTCCTAATTCAGGGAATTTAAGGGAAGTAGTCTTATCGGAGGCTCACAATGCCCCTTATTCAGGCCACCCAGGAGTTAACAAACTTTATGCAGATCTAAAGAAGCTATACTTTTGGCAAGGGTTGAAGAGCGATATTGTCAAGTATGTAGCTAAATGTTTGGAGTGTCAAAGAGTAAAGGCAGAACATAGGCATCCAGCTGGATTGTTACAATTGCACGATGTACCTCAACATAAGTGGCAAGTTATTAGTATGGATTTTGTACAAGGGTTACCCATGTCACCTTCTAGGCATGATGCAATAATGGTGGTAATTGACAAACTCACTAAGGTGGCACACTTTATACCAGGAAATCTGACGGATGATGCACCCACCTTGGCTAGACGCTTCGTTAAGGAGATAGTTAGGTTGCATGGAATACCAGAGAAAATCATATCAGACAGAGATGCAATATTCACTTCCAGGTTTTGGACCACTCTTCAATCAGCTCTAGGAACTCAACTAAATTTTAGCACCGCACACCACCCGGAAACCGACGGTCAGACAGAAAGGACAAATCAGATTATGGAAGACCTGCTTCGCATGTACTGCATGGACCAACAGAGAAAATGGGAAGAGTACCTACCTTTGGTAGAGTTTGCCTACAATAATACATATCAAACATCTTTGGGAATGGCACCTTTTGAAGCTTTGTATGGTAGACCATGTCGAACACCTTTGAGTTGGGATAGTCTTGAAGATAGAGTGATTATTGGGCCAGATATGTTGAAAGAAATGGAAAGGAAAACTAAGGAAATTAGGCAAAGATTGAAGGAAGCCTCAGATAGGCAGAAAAGTTATGCAGATAAAAACAGAACACCAAGGGAGTTTGAGGTAGGAGAGAAAGTTTTCCTAAGGGTTAGGCCACACAAGAGTTCCATAAGATTTGGGAAAAAGACTAAGCTTGCACCTCGTTATGTCGGACCTTTTGAAATATTGGGAAGAATTAACCCAGTTGCTTATCGGTTGGCCTTACCTCCCCAATTGAGCCGAATCCATGATGTCTTCCATGTATCTCTTCTTAAGAAGTATGTACCTGATGAGAAACACATTTTGAATTGGGATGCTTTGCAGGTCCAAGAAATGGGGGGAATAATGATAGAGCCATTCAGAATCTTGGAGAGGTGCCAGTGCCAGTTGCGCAACAGAGAGGTTGATCAGTGCAAAGTGCAATGGGACCAGTATGACGAGAAGAATGCCACGTGGGAGGATACTAAGGAGATGCAGCAGCTATTTCCCTTTTTGTTTTGAACATGAACTATAAACTCTTTTGAATGCATTTAATAAGTGCATCGGGACGATGCACAGATTAAGGGGGGGAGGATGTCACAACCCTCCTTTATCACCTTTTTTTGATTTAAATACAAAACTCTATTTATATTCTTTGGATGAATTATTGAATGGATATTGTAAGGGAATCAAAAAAAAAATAATAAACCACACACACATGGAAAATGCATATATATTTTAATTTGTTATTTAATTTCCCTCACCCAAATTAAGGCACATGTTGTAGGAGGAATAAGAAGCTTCTAGAGGCTTCTCCACCTCCTTGCATGGAACTCCTCCCACTAAGCCTAATCAATTTGCATGGAGGCCAAATTGGGAGAGAATCTCTTTTTTTTCAATTAATAATTAGGTAGTGGGAATTTGAAATTTCTTTTATTAAATAGGTACAAGTTTCAAAAGGAGAGTTAGCTATTCCATAAGAAATTTCTGCAAGTTGAATTCTCCTTTGTAGTCCACTTTCATTAGCAGCTAAGATTTTTTGTTGGGAGGATTTCTCTTCAATTTGGAGGATCAAGGAAGACTCTACACCATCTTCAAGCATCCAGGTTCCTTCAACTTAGTTTATGCATCTCATTTTTATGGTAGATTAGATTTGATTAGATTAATTATGAGTATGAAATTCATTTGTGTTTTGTTAAAGAGTTAGTTTTAGATTTTGTAGAAAATGAGAGTCATGGTTTAAATAAGATTCATTGTTTAAATTCTTGATATGAAATTAGTTTTAGATTTTGTAAAGAATGAGATTTATGGCTTAAATGAGATTCATTGTTTGAAATTTTGATAAGAAATTAGTTTTGTAGATTTTGTAGAGAATGAGATTTATTGTTAAATAAGATTCATTGCTTAAATTTTTGATAAGAAATTAGTTTCAGAATTTGTAGAGAATGAAATTCATTGTTTAAATTTTGATAAGAAATTTGTTTCAGATTCTGTAGAATGAGATTCATTGTTTAAATTCTTAAGTTTCAGATTTTGTAGAAAATAAGATTCATTGTTTTAATTCTGATAAGAGATTAGTTTCAGATTGAAAGAAGTAGAGTAAATGGAAATTAGATTCATTGTCTTCAGTTTATTTTGATAAAAATTAGATCTCCCTGTGTGTATAAATAAATCTCCTCTCTTTGTGAATGAATTTTCCCTGTGTAAAGAACAAAAGAAATGAATTCCTTTCTCTGTGAATGAATTTTCCCTGTGTAAAGAAATGAATTCCTTTCTCTGTGAATGAATTTTCCCTGCGTAGGAAACAAAAGAAATGAAGAAAAGATATAAACTCTCTCTATCTGTGAATGGATTTCCCTGTGTAGAAAACAAAGAAATGGAAAAATCCCTCTGGTTACTGCTTCATTTTGTCCCTGAGACAAACCTGCAACATTGTTATTGCCTATTATTTACCCTGCTCTGAGTAATCTTCAAAAAGATTAAAAGAAAAAAATTATAATACTCCTGTATAAGAAAAATGACAATAATATTATAACTTATATATATATATATTATATACATACATATATATATATATATATATATATATATATATATATATATAAACAAATAACCAAAAAAAAAAAAATGAGAAAAGCATATCGAACGTTAGGAAAAAACCTCCCAAAACCTCCCGTAACGCATGGCGTTTTCGTTGGACGTCGGCAATGTGTGCATGGACGGTTACGTTGAACCGTCGCAGAGTACGGAGGGGCCCGCGGGTCCCCTCACCTCTGCGGACCTGCGCATGCAGGGCCGCAGGGGTGATGGGACCCGTGGTCCCCACCCCGCACCCTACATTAAACCAAAAACTGTGCGTTAATTAAGTTCTTTTCTCCCTCTAAGTTGTAATCGAAATTTTTCTTGGGGATTTATTTTATAGATTAATACATGTGTTAGTTGCTAAGTTATTTAATTTTTTTGTTGATAGTAATGACATTTAGGAATTAATACTTAAGTCAATCACTAGGTTATTTAGTTAAATTGTTTTTTTTTGTTGATAATAATGGCATTTAGGAAATAATGTTTTTCTTTGAGTATTTTGGTAAACTTTAAGATATTGTATTTCGACTTAGAAAAATTGGGCTAATATGTAGCAAGCTCATAATTAAATTGCCTTAGCAAGTTTTTTTTTTAAAATCGTAGACTATTTCCTTTTAAAATTTAAGTTACTCAACCCATTAAGAATCATTGATTGGTCTTTAATACAAATGCTTAAATGTAATCATTATTTTGGATCCATAGCATGCGAATTATTTATAGAATAATTATATCTTCATGAAATTACTATTATGCAAGTTTCATTGTTATGCAAATTACACTTCAAGTAGTTACTTCAATTATTTACGCTTTCATTTTGTTATTCGTAGTTAGAAAACTAAATAAAGGAAGTTGGAAAATCAAAACTAGCAGCGTTCGGTATATATGGTGCCTCTGGGTCACGCTTACGGGTAATGCCGTCGTGTTGAACTACTGCACTTAACGCCTAATAAAGCTGCATTAACGACGTCTGTGGCATCGTCCCTATAAATCGTCGGGGAGTAGTAAGGGACATTTGGAAGTTAAAAATCCAAGGGGCGGGTAATCTCTCTTGGATTGATAATTTAATAAGATAACTTTTAAATGAATTTCACATCCGTTGAGATAAACCATAGTAAACCCCTCTTAGGGATGGTCAAGTTAAAAGCTCTCATGAAATTTACTTTATTTATTTATTTATTTATTCACCTCGAAGGGATATTGGTGATTTGCAATTGGGTGATGCTCATGATAAGTATTAGGTTCTAGTTATTTTGTTTAGGCCACAAGCAATAGGCCATCTTGAGCCTTCGCTTAAGTGCTACCTTCGTGGGTAGCAACCATAGAGAAACTGTCTGGGACACTGACCCTAGAAAGGGTTGCGTACCCACAAATCAGTTTACATCAAACCATAGATTAGAAAATAGAACTACATACTTTACGCGTTGATCCCGTGCCGAAGCGGGTATGTAGGCAGTCTTGGGACGGAGTTGTCCCTCGTACTCAGGCATTCGTGGGTAGGGTCTAGGCTTGGTTGAATAAGAATCCTAATTGAAAGATAAGATAATCAAACTTAATTCAATGCATACTCGGAAGGAATCCCGTATGGATTCGCTTGACTTCCCGAGGCTTTAAGCCAAATTCCGAGGCGGAATTCAAGCTTGTATTATTTTCTTATTACTCCTAAGGACGGCGACCTCGGTGCATTCTTGTTAGAAGAATGTAGTACTTAGTGAGTGGCTCAGGACCCGAATGGTCCCGATGAGTGTAAGTCTCTGGCCAGAGCATCTCCTATCCCGTTTGGATGGATGCCTACCCCGTATGGGTAGATGCCTATCCCGTATTGGATAGATGGAAATTACATCCCGTATGGACAATTGCCTAACCCGTATGGTTAGAAGCTCATCCCAAATGGATGAATGCCCAATCCTATTTGGATGGATGCCCAGAGTATGCAATTGAATAAAACATAATAAAGGAAAAAAAAAAAATATACTCAAATTTTGTTGGATGAATTATGGTGGGTTATTACACTCTCTCCCTCTCCCCTCTCCTTTCCCTCTCTCCCTCAATCTCCCTCTCTCCTCTCCTCTCCCTCTCTCTCCCTCTCCCAGCCCCCCTCTTCTCTCTCTCTCTCTCTCTCTCTCTCTCTCTCTCTCTCTCTCTCTCTCTCTCTCTCTTTCTCTCCCTCATACCTTCTCTCCCTCTCTCTCTCTCTCCCTCTCCTCTCTCTCCCTCTCCTCTCTCTCCCTTCCCCCCTCTTCTCTCCCTCTCCCTTCCTCCATACCCCTTCTTCTCTCTCTCTCTCTCTCTCTCTCTCTCTCTCTCTCTCTCTCTCTCTCTCTCTCTCTCTCTCTCTCTCTCCCTCCCTCTACCTCTCTCAAGAGTGCATACGATGTACTGAAACTATTAGTTCCATGCCCTGCCATAACTTTTTTAAGGCTTAGTAGCGTGTACGTGGTACTTATTACTCATAAGTGCGTACGGGGTACTATTCCCATTATTCGACACCCTGCGATAACATTTTTAGGCTTAGTAGTGCATACGCGCTACTTATTAGCCCAGAATGGGAAAAAAGAATATTGTTGGGCTTGTCAATATTCTATGGTCTAACAACACATATACGGTTATCAATGTAGAGCATACGTGGTTTATAGACATAGTTTTAGTTGCCCAAGAGCCTCAACGGCCTCAAAAGAAGTTTTTGAGGTCGTTGAAGGCCCCACTGGAACTATGTCTGCACTTCTATCACTTTTGTATACATAAAAGTAAGTGAATTTTTTGTTTTAGCATGATTTCAAATGATTGAATTGTTGTTTTTAGTAGTTTTTTGTTTTTGCATGGTTTCAAATGATTCAATTGTGATTGTTTAATAGTTTGATTCCAAAAAATAGTGATGATGCATATTTATGGTTATTTGTTTATTTATGAACTTTTCTTTACCTATATATGTAATATGATTCTATTTAGGTCAACCGATCTCAACCATAGGAAAGAACAAGTGAGTAACGATGGAACAACAAGAGGCTCAAAAGGAAAGACAAAGGTAGTGTATGAAGAAATTGCATGACATAAAAACAATGGGAGAAGAAGGTATGTCAACCTGAACATCTCAATTCGATTTACCAAAGGAATATAATGCACTTAATGCAATTGAAGAAGAAACATTTGATAATTTACCGTTTGAACCTAATGCAATTGAAGAAGAAACATTTGATAATTTACCGTTTGAACCTAATGCAATTTAAGAAGAAACATTTGACAATTTACCATTTGAACCTAATGTAATTGAAGAAGATATCGCATTGAATAATCAATTAAATGATGAACATATTACACCTTCTCTACTTGATGAATTAAATGTACATAACACACCGATGTTAACACCTCCTAGAATCATTCGTAGGTAACAAAAGTATCTAATTGACATTAATGAGAATATATTGAAATCAATGCCCAATAAAATGAATGAACAAACTTGTAGGAGAATGGTTAAAATAATATGGCAAAACTATTTTAAAAACTTAAATCAAACTGCAAGATGTCAATTAATTGTTCAAATGATTAAAAATTTGAATTTTAGAGAGACAATGAAAATTCTAGGCCTAAGATCATCTGAAAGTAACAGTGAAAGAACTATTGTCAAAAATCTATTTGATGCATGTCAATCTATTGGTTCAAAATCCGTAGTAAAGATTCTAATGCTACTCGACGTGTCATTACATCAACCATAATGAGCAAGAAAATAAAAAAAGATCATTTGATAAGCAAAACAAGTAAGTCATTAAACGTTAGTAGAACAACATTAAGTAAAGCATTAAAGAGGCAAGAACAAATAGAGGAACCTAACATTAATTCTCTTTGGGCATTCTCGGGTAGACTACCACATAAAGACAAGGTTGTTGTAGATGCACTAAAAACATTAATTGAAATTTTTTGGCATGACAACACAAGAGTATCGCCCAACCAAAGAGATGTTGTTAGAAGGTGAATTGGGTCTAAAAATAGTGAGCCACATGTGAAACACTATTTGGATATGACTCAAACTAAATTTTATGAAAGATTCCTTCAAAAGTTTCCTCAAATAAAAATTTCTCAAAGATTTTATGAAATGGCGAAACCTTTTTATATTAAGATTAATCATGTACGCACCACATGTTTTTGTAGAATGCATATTGAATTTTCCATGCATTATGATATTTTTCATCATATTTGTTCTACTTTGCACACTAACGATGTTTTGCAGGAATGTAATATACAAGCACCTCCTAAGTCGGCAAGAGAATTTATTTCAAGTGTGTTATGTAATAGACATGATGGTTGCATTTATTATAAGATGCATTTTTTGGAAGGTTCTTGTGCTATATGTGGTGGTTTGCAATGCTTACCAAGATGGATACATTTGGAGAGCACACATGAAATTGGTACAAAACTAGTTTCCTTCGGAAAATACAAGACAATCACATATGGAGTTAAAGATGGAAAAGATTTGAAGAGATGTGAGCTAGTGAAAAATGATATATGTGTAGAGCAATTTACGGAAATGTTTAAAGAGAAACTAGTTTATGAGTACATAATGTATACACATAGAGCTCGATGGTTAGATGAGCAATTCAAGTTGTGTAAGGGCACATTTCATCTTGGCACCATTGTCTCTATCATTGATTTCACTGAAAATTATACACTACAACCTCAAAATGAAGTGCAATCCATGTATTATCACTCTACACAAGTGTCTATTTTTGTACACATAGCATTCATGCATGTAGATGATAGCACAAAGGAGGATAGAAAGGTTGTAAGAGAGCATCACTTCTACATAAGTGATGATCGTACTCATTCATCGGAGTTTGTACAAGGATACTTTAAAGTTTTCTATGATAGTTTAAGGGAAAGGAACATACGATATAACTGACACTTAATATGGTCAGATAATTGCACCACACAATTCAAGAATGCAAGGATGTTTTATTGGCTGACAAGGATGCATGTGACAAGTGATGTACAACATTTTTGGAATTTCACTAAGGTTGGACATGGTAAGGGAGAGCATGATGGTGCAGGAGCATGTGCAAAAAGAGCCCTAGCCAGGGAAGAATTGAAGTACGAAGGTGGTGCTGAGTTGGTAGATGCAAAAACAATTGTGCGATGGTGTAAGTCTATGATGGGTCCACGTAATCCAGGTACATCATTGGTTCATAGATATTTTTGGTTGATTACTGAATCTAACATTGAAAACTATCTATATTGTTGTACAGTTGCAGGATCGAGTGATATGCACTCATTTATGAGTTCAAATTCAAGTTCACTGGTAATTTATATGAGACACATGGTATGTCTATGCTCTTCATTCATGTATTGTTTGTGGGAAGAATGTGAATCAGAAGAGTGGGTTGACAAATGGTCTTGTAGACCGTTGGTTCCCATTGATTCATATCAAATTCCCAAAGCACTATAATTGAGCCAGATGGAGATATCAGTAGATTTTGACCAAGAATCCGACCTAGTGGATTCAGGTGATTTTTTGAGTTAATGCTTTTGCAAGTATTCCTTTTGGTTCATTTTGTTGTACACCATACTTTATTTTTTGGTATTAATTAACATATTATAAAATGCAGGTCATGTGTATGTAGTTCTTGCAAAAGAGAACAATGAAGAAGGAACAAATTACTATTTGTGTCATTGTGTTGAGCCTAAAAGAAAATTGACAACCACAATCATTGATGGAGAGGGTATTGAGTACCCAATAGGGTTTGTTGTCGTGACAAGAACATGGCTTCGGAGATACCCTATCAAGAATTATGATGTTTGGTTGTTCAAGGACATTGAAATACACAAACATATTCTTCATTTCTCTAACCTTGTTGTTGCAACATATATTCATTTGATGAAGTATCGTGGTATACCTCATAACAAGATTTTATGGAAAGTTCATGAATTTGACCATGAGGCAATACTTGACACAATATGGGTTAGAGCTGATCCTGAAGGCTCACTTGATTGATTCTATGGTTCAGAGTAGAATGATTTTGAGAATTTTGTATAAATCGTCGACGAATTGTTCTATATTCATTTTTTGTACATATAAATGCCCATGAGCTGATTTTTACATGTTTAGGGGCATAATTTTGTATATTTAATTGGCAATGAGCTGATTTGTACATATGTATATCCCAAATTTTGTATATTAAAATGGTGATGAGCTGAATCACACATATTGTAATGCCAAATTTTGTAATAAAGCCCATGAGATGATTTGTATATTAAAATGGCGATGAGATGAATCGCATATATTGTATTGCCAAATTTTGTATAAAAGCCCATAAGATTATTTGTAAGACAATTTTTTGTATAATCAAATAGCCAAGAGCTGATTTGACCATATTTAGAGACAAATTTTTGAATAATATGTGACAATGTTTTGTGACTATTTTGTGTGTTAATGTTTTGTGACTATGTTTTGAGTATATGTGATGTGTCCCTGGTCATTCATGAGAATTCTTGACTCTTGTATAATCATGGATAATTATTTGAGTCATTATCGGGTCATAGGGGTCATAGATTGAGACTAGATACAATTTGAGCAAAAATTGTCATTGTTGTCAAAAAAATTGTCAAAAAAGTTGTCAAGCAACTTCTACATTGCATCAGTAAGGTATGACTCTCGATGTTCTGGTGCTTTGGGATGCACAATAGGGCCATGCCTAGCATAAACCTGCCCACCTGGACGTTCTTGCGATGTTAGTTTGTTCACACGAGGAACAAAATCAATTCTAGCCAATCTTGCAACTTTTCCTTGTAAGCAACTGACGATTTTTTGAGCAGGCAAAAAATGCTACTAATTGAAAATGGCTCCAAGTCATCGAAAACTGAGATAGGACATTGTAGAGGAGCCTCATGCAACCCCATGGGATCAAATAGATCGACCGTATGTGTCATGGATTGGAAGAAATAGTTCATCAAATTTTGACAATTTTTTAGACTCAGGGCACTTGAGAGATCGCACCGGTAGGGTATGATTCTCGATGTTCTGGTGCTTTGGGATGCATGACAGGGCCATGCCTAGTGTAAAAATACCCACTTGAATGTGCTCGTGACGTCGGTTTGTGCACATGAGGAACAAAATAAATTCTAGCCAATCTTGCAACTTTTCCTTGCAAGCAACTGATGGTTTTTTGAGTAGGCAAAAAAATGGTACTAATTGAAAATGGCTCCGTGTCATCTAAAACTGAGATAGGCTATTGTAGAGGAGCCTCACATGACCCCACAAGATCAAATAGATCGACCGTATGTGTTGTGGATTGGAAGAAACAGTCTGTCAAATTTTGACATTTTTTTGGACTCAGGGCACTTGAGAGATCGCACAGGTAGGGTATGACTCTCATGTTCTGGTGCTTTGGGATGCATGATAGGGCCATTCCTAGTGTAAACCTACCCACTCAGGCATGCTCACAATATCGATTTGTTCACACAAGGAACAAAATCAATTCTAGCCAATCTTACAACTTTTCTTTGAAAGCAACTGACAGTTTTTTGAGTAGGTGAAAAAATGCTACTAATTGAAAATGGCTCTTAGTCGTCTAAAACTAAGATAGGCCATTGTAGAGGAGCCTCATGTGACCCCACGAGATCAAACAGATCGACCGTATGTGTCGTGGATTGGAAGAAATAGTCTGTCAAATTTTGACAATTTTTTGGACTCAAGGCACTTGAGAGATCACACCGGTAGGGTATGACTCTCGACGTTCTGGTGCTTTGGGATGCACAATAGGGCCATGCCTAGCATAAACCTACCCACCTAGACGTGCTTGCAATGTCGGTTTGTGTATATGAGGAACAAAATTTGACCATTCTGAGCGTGAGGGTGCTCTCGCACCAAACACATTGTTGTTTATATTCATATTGTCAATTTTTGTTGTTTATATTCATATTGTTAATTACATATCCAAATATTCATTTAAATTTATAAAAGGGCAGCCACCAAATACAGCAAATACACAATAATGAACTGAATACAAGGAGTTTTGTAGGGTTAATTCCACATTTTAGAAATTTCATCAAATCATATTCCACGATTGCAATGCTTTTTATCATATATTTTTGTTGTTTATATTCATATTGTTGATTGCATATGCAAATATTCTTTTAAATTTATAAAAGGACAACCACAAAATACAACAAATACAAAATAATGAACTCATTACACATTTATTGGATCGAATATCGATATTTATATATATATAAAAAGTCATGTCTGCCAAGTCAATACAAGTATTAAAAAAATGTGGCATATGCCATGTCCAAATTGATATACAATAAAAATGTAGAATATGTCTACATGTATTGGTCATTCTATGACCAAAACTAACACTATATGATCCTAAACTTGTGGTGGATCATCAAAATCAAGCCTCTTCGGTGCAGTACGTGGCTCTGTAGATGGCTGCAAAACCACAATTCAAAAGCCAAGTTAGAATTCTTTTGTAGAAAATAGTTCACAATTAACATCATAGCTATGCATTTAACTTTAATTCCTTTGCAATTGAAATATAGATTACCTTGTCAGCTGATCTAGGAGCTAATGTCTTCGCTCTCCTCTCCTTGTCACTCTTAGGAGTTTTCTTGAAGACATACTTAAATTGATCCACGTTATGGCCGTACCGTGAAGGAGTCTATTGTAGATTAAATGTACAATTAATACAATGTACTAACAAAGAATATATCAAAAACACTTAAAAGCTATAATATAGAGAACAATGGTGTACCTGTGCCTGAGATGCTTCTCCAATGGACTAAGGATGGCTCACCATCGATGTAGAAACTGACGCTATTACCTATACAAAAAATGTACAAAGATTAAATACAATTAATATAATGATAAGTATTGAAGGTTGAAAACAATTAATTTTACATATCAAACAAAAGTGTACCGGATCCTGAGATGCTTCTCCAGTGCAAGGAGGAGTGTTCTCCATTGATGAAATAGGTATGGATATTTCCTGTATGAAAAAATTATAAGATTATAATATATCACAAGTTCACATGTACAAGTGCATATAATCAAGAAAATAAAGTAGAGATACATACCTCCTCCCTCTCTTGATCAGCGAGTGAATCAAGTGCATTCAACATATCCATAAAGCTCAATGGCCACTGTACATGTAAAATAGACAAAAAACACTATTCAATCTACAAACCCCAACTAATACTTGATTTCAACATTTTCAAACAATTGTACAACTAAAAATGTGTTCAATTACCTTCTTCACACATTTTGGCATCTTCAATGAATTCCTTTTCTTTGGACGAGCCCTAGACGCGGAGGGGGTACCCGAAAAACACAAAATTAACATGAGATATTAGTACAGATAATAAATTAAACATAATTTTAAAAATCTAAAATGAAATGACTTGCATATTCCATCAAAATAATACATAAAAAGAGTTGTACCAAATATGATACTGTATAGCCTTGTAGGCCAAAATCGATCGCTAAGAGCATGATGTCATCAATCTGGGACATTTCATCCCCTGTCAACACTTACAAACCAAAAATTGGACCAAGCATTAAAGATAGTTAGTATATCTTGTATTTTTTTGAATTCAAAGTGTACTATTCTATTTTAACATGTTACAAAATTTATACCTCAGGCATTGAAGTTGTAGCTATGGTAACTGGGGGAAGCATATGGGATACTGCTGCTGCATCCTGAAATGCATATTATTTGTCTCAATTTAAATCAATGTATAAATGAAAATTCATTTATGTAATTACAAATTTAAAGTGACTGATAAATAAAATGTTATGAATTCAAATCAACACACTTGTGTCTGTGGCTCGTGGGCAAACACCATGTCCATCAATTCATCTGTCAGTGTGACATCCTCAACTGTGTGAGCCTGACATCTACAACCACAAATCATGCACAGATGATATGAGTATCCATCTGCATTGGTTGCATCATTTATCCCCAAGCATATCCCTGAGAAATTGACACACATATGCTCGATGGGCTCTCTATCACCCTCTAACGGCTCATCATCCAGTACAATAGGGTGTGCTAATGATGTCCCATGCTAGATGATGGCACCAGTCAATGATGTGGCTGCCTGAAGAGTCTGTAGCTCCATCGACTCTTTCAGCTCTAATGGGATAGCCTGATGCACCTTGGCTTTGGGTGCTACGGGGCAGCGACTCTCCATGGCTAATCATCTACGAGCTCCAAGTCTATCTTGCACAGAGCCGCCACCTCTACCATGAAACTCTCTCATGTCAAAATAGTTTGGCCACACATTGAGCACAAACTCACAATATATTTTTCGCAAAAAATATAATGGCACCTCATAATTATTACAAGGTGGATCATCAAAGACCATCCACCACCTTTGCTAAAAAATATTCTTCATCTGCACATTGGTAGACCAATGTATGGGAAACCTCTTTGCATTAAGACGTAATGGCTGACTAGTTTTGCAATCAACAAAAAGGGCACATATTTGTTGTTTAGAAATATTTTTGTTTTTTACTCCATCGTATGATAGCCCATTGGCATAGAATTGATGACACCTATCCCTAAAGATTCCCCATTTGGTAATTTCTATGGAAATAGCTATGGCACCACTAGCTAATGTTTCTAGGCTAGTGGCAAGGGATTGATGATGGTCAAGTTTAGAAGTTTTCAATTTTACAATCAGTCTATTGATTTTAGATGTATTTTGTCCTAACTGATTAATTAATTCTTCCTGTGTTTCGGCTATGTGGTCAAAAGGAGGAATTGGGGATTGTTCTTGTGTGTTTCAGGAGGTGCATTTGGTTGTTCTTGTGGGTTTTTAGGAGCTACATTTGGTTGTTCTTGTTCTGGATTAGAAGAATCTGGGTTTTGAAACAAAAAATGAAAAAACCTAATCAAAATTAATGAAATTAAATTCAAAATGCATAAACTAGAAAGAAAGACAAAAATAAACAAAAACTGACCTTGATCCATAGCTTGGAGGACAAATTTAGCACCCTGTTCATAGTTTAGGTTAGAAAATGGGGAAAAAACGAAGTAAAAAATGTGCTTTATGGGTAAATGAGACCCAGTTTTGTTTTTTTTAACTTTTTTTACCAGGCACTGCGTACGTGGTTTTATTTGGATTATTAGTGCGTACACGCTCATTTTCCTGTAAGCAGCACATATGCGCTAATTTTCCTAGGTGTAGCATGTACGCGCTCATTTTCCTAAAAGCAACGCATACACACTACCTTTTCTAGGCTCGGGAAGATCAAAGCTAAGCACGTACGTGGCAATTTGAAATTTTAAAACCGCATATGCGTTGCCTATTTTCCATGTTTTTTTTGGGTGGTGTCCACTTTTCTGACCACCATCTTTTGCACATACCCTACTATCGATAGCCATAACAAGAGAATCCCATGAATCAGGCAAAGAATAAAGAGATATTTGACATTTCTCCTCTTCGTTCATCTTAACATTGACAGGTACTAATTGAGCCACCAACATATTGAATTCTTCTAGGTGGTCTGCAACTCGTCCTCCCTCTTCCATATTCAAGGAATATAATTTCTTCCTCAATAAAAATTGTTTTAATAAAGATTTCGCTTCATACATTTTACCAAGCTTAGCCCATAGCTTCTTTGAAATGTTTTCTTCATGGACATTAATCAGAACAGAGTCTGCCAAGCACATTTTGATGAGACCCTTGGCTTTTAGTTCCATAACATCATACTGAGCTGTTGCGGTAGGATCCAAGGGCCTTTGGACATTTGCATGAACATCATCCCATAGATCTTGATCTATTAGCAAATCTTTCTGTATTGACTTAAGTTTTCACCTCAAACGATAACTTGCAACTTGTTAGTCCATCATGAAAATACAAAACTACAAGAACTCAAGCTTCAACCAATGAAACAACATGAAATAAAGAAAATAAAATAATTATACCTTCATGGATTATGTCTCATTGTGTCCTAACCCCATTGTTCCTGGTTGCAGATGATTTGCACTCAAACAAGAATTGGTAGCTTCCAAGATGGAAAGTGTGGAATGGACTAATAGATGATATGATATGCAAAGCTATGCTATGAAAATGATTTATGCTAATTTTCTCAAAAACTCTTAAATGCTTAGACAAATGAACTCACAGATGCAAAGTTTAAAACTCCTAGTTAAATATGAGATTAGCTATTAGTTTCAAAAATGGCTTAGGAGACCTCTATTTAGAGATTTTTGAGTGCATAAGCTTAGGTGGCAGAGATCAACGGTCATGATTAAATCTTTCATTTTGGATGGCTATGAGCAAGAGGCTGAAGGTTGATAGAAAGGGGGAATGAGAAGACAAGTGTCACTAATCTCACCTTTACTGAGGGGAAGACTGAGAGAATCTATGATTGGTTGGAGAATATTTATGAATGGAGTGACAAATGGAGATGGACTAGGGTTAGGTGGACAAAACCTTCTCCAAGAATATAGGAGTGTTGGAGTAAAAATAGTGAGGTTTGAAAGATTATGTGCACGTACACATTTTATTCATGAATATGGAAGTTGGAGATAAGTGGCTCATAAATGATTTATTTTTATTGATTTAAATTATCCACATGATGGATGAGCTGGCTAAGGTGGAGATGATGTGGAGATGAGGTGAGTTGGAAAGTGGTAATTAAATAATAATGAAACTATAGGATAGTGAATAGTGCACAAATATGATAAGGAATGATAATTAAATATTAAATATTTAATTATTGGCTTACAAGAAAGAGGGATAATGAATGAATTAATTAAATGTTTCAACTCAATTAATTAATAGAAGAATATTAAATACTAACAAATTAAATAAATTAATCTTTTCAAACTAGTCATTTAATAGGAAAATAATCATTAAATAAATATAAAATATTTATTTAATTTCTCATAGCCAGTTTTATGTGTATACATTTTGCCCCTCTTTAAAATGATGTTGAGACAACATTGTTTGAAAGATTAAATGAAGTCTCGATGATGCCCCTGACAATGATGAAAATTCTGATTGTGTGCCCCCTTGGGAGATTGGTTGTGAAAGTTTAAGAAATTTGATTGAGTGATTAATCTTACGATAATTGATTGAAAAGATAAAAAATAGGCCCTTCAATTAAATTTACTTTTGAAAAATAAATAAAATTGCCCCACTTTGAAAAATTAATTACCCCTTCAAAAAATAAAAAAGGTAATAATAAAATTAACCATGGCTCATTTTATCCTTATTTGCAATTTGTCAGCATTTGTAGAGAAAAGAGAAACTATCCTAGAGTTTTGAGCTGGAAAGATGGTGAACCTGTACGAGAAACATAGATTTGAGCATGTTCGGTGAAAACAACGACTCGTCAAGTACGACCCACTGGTGAGTAACCTATCCCAAGCTTAGCTTGATTTCTGTACAAGTTTTCCATGTTTTTCACATGAATTAGGGTAGTTTTGAAAAAAAATCATTTTTCTCATTGTTGTTTTTCGCTTTTGTTTGGTAGGTTAGCGATTCTGTTGACTAGGTTAGCATTTCTATTTGTTTCTTGCATTCATCCTTTTTGTTCATGCACATGTCATGTTTGTTAGCGTATATGATCTGTTAGCGCTTTCATGAGTTAGGTTTGCACATATGTATTGTGAGTTAGCACATTTACCGTAGTTTGTGCTTTTCCATGGTAGGATTGCGCATTTGTGTTGTGGGTTAGTGCATATGTTCAATTTAGCACCTCTGTTCATTACGTTATCGCATATGTTTAGTTTAACAATTCTATTGTTGAAAAATGAACTTTTGTGATTGATGCAAAGTGTAAGTTCATTTTGATGAATGTGATTTGATGTTTGATAAATTGATGGACAATTGATGATGATTGATAACTATGATCGATGAGTTGATTGATTTGATTGATTGATAATTGTTGATTGATTGCTTGATAGATGTTTTGATTTGATAATATAACTATTTGTTTAGATCCATGATTGATTTTTTGATAGGAGCTCAAAGAGACCAATATAGTCTCCGATGAAGAGCTTAATATGTTGATCATTTGATTAATATCATGAATTGTTTGATAGATAATATTTGCTTGAAATGGTTGATTGATAGGATAGATGATTGATAGATAAACTTGTCTGATTAAATAGGAGAAACTTGATGTTCTCCAGTGTTAGCAAAAATTCTTGATGATGCGCCACTTGGTTCCAGAGTTGAGTCAGGATGAGATTAGACATATTGCTGCTTGTGGTCTGTGTCACCTTTTGTATATGCCAAATATTACGCATAACAAGGGTCTTTTGATAGCATTGGCTGAGAGATGGCATAGTGAGCATAACATGTTTCACATACCCACTGGTGAGATCAGTGTTATGCTCGAGGATGTGTATAGGATCTTACATATCCCTGTTACTAGCAAGATTGCCCAATATGACTACCAGGATTAAGGAGGTACTAAGGCCTACATGGTAGTTTTTGGAGATGGGAGAATTGATGGTGGGGAGATCAAATGGGAGGATATGATTATGAATTATGAGACTCTCCCAGTTATACTTGTAGGTTTGATTGGTGGATTTATTTATCCATATAGGAGATCACGAGGGTTTGCTGTTAGATGGGGCATCATTCTCTAGAGAATGATGTAGCACCATACTCTATATGTGTGGGGTGTTTGCATGCTCACACATCTTTATCATGATTTACATCAAGTCATGTATGATGATGGGGCTAGTCTGTCTAATGGGTGCACACTCCTACAGATCTAGTGTTGGGAGCACATAGTTTTCACATAGAAAATGCATGAAAGGGTTAGAGGAGATTATCAACCTTTTGTGTACTTGTACAGAGGTATCTTTACTCAGTGTAAGTTAGGTAAGCTAGAGTATTAGAGATGAGTTCTTGATTCTTTAGATGGTGTTATTTGGTGACCATACCTTCATTGTGATCCATGGTTAGAGGATGATTGTGTATTACCATTGATCTTATAGAGTAGATATCTAATTAGATGTACTCATTTCATTATTGAGAGGCAATTATTTGGTCAGCTTTTGAGACAGTTTGGCTACATTCAGCATATTTCTACTGGTGTGGCCATATATGCACGAGCATACAAGGACAAATGAGATTGGGGTCCTTCTTTGTCTTTTAATGTAGCATAAGCAGTTTTTGGATATTCCCATGGTGGCTTATGATTTGAGACCTCATGTTCTAGATGTGGGTATTAAAATAGATTATGCTCAGTATCTTCTTACTCATCGATTCCTTTGCATTACTATTCCCCTAGACCCTCCTCCCAGATTAGGAGGCGAGGAGTCAAATTATGATGATCCTATGGTGAGGAGGTAGAGACGAAGGTGAGAGGTCAGAGTTGCTTGAGAGGCTGGAGGAGATGAGAGGGATGAGGGTGGTGATGGTCATGGAGGGACACGAGGATAGAAAGTAGGCAGGGATAGAGTTTGTGGAGGACCTTTTGGAGAGATTGGATGAGTTGGTAGGATAGAGAGACCACTTCCTATGGCAGGTAGAGATGCAGGTCAAGTTGGGAGGGATGTAGGTAGAGAGAGTGGCAAGATTGTCTCAGTGAGAGGACTACCTTCTCCTGGATTGGGTAGAGGTAGTGGATTATACATAGGTGAGGCAAGAGGGATTTATTTTGGTTAGTCATCTAGATCCTTGGGTTATAGAAGCATAGGGAGGTTGGGATGAGGGTAGGAGGATTTAGAGGACCATGTGCCACTTGTTCGTCACTAGATCAGGAGATCCACATAGATTCAGACTCCAACTAGTGGAGAGGTGGGAGAGAGGGCTAGTGATGAGGTTGTGAAGGATGATGCACCTTAGTAGGATGTATCATAGCAGGAGACCATGGATGACCTCAAAGCACAAATAAATCATCTGAGAGAACAGGTACAAGCTCTCACTCTTGAGAGAGATAGAGCAGTGAGGAGATATCAAGATGTACGTGATACACTCGATCATATACAGTAGGTTGGATTTGGTATACTCTCAGCTGATACTGTTAGAGCATTATTCCAGTCTGGGAAGGAGACTACGTATTGGTAGAGGTTATATGAGGATCTGGTCTCAGAGAGAAAAAGAGAAGATAGCTATGCGATTATAGTCAGGATGCATACCAGTAGTGGTGGGGTTATGGGACCTCCTTAGAGAGACAAGGGCAGGGATCCAAGACCATTTGGTGGGTCTTCCCATCTACCTCCACAGAGAAAGATAGATTCAAGTGGCATTGGCATTGGACACCCTTGATTTGAGACTTGATTTGTATTATGGGACATTGTATTGTATTAGTTATTGCTTTGGTATATCATTGTATACTTGGACTTTTTATGTTTATAATGATATGTAGACATGGACTTCATATGATGCTTTGATTCATGATTTATTATGCATGCTACGAGGATGATGATGACCTATATGCATTGATTACATGGATGATGGTATGATGATATTTTGTTTTCTTTATGTTGTATGATGTCATAATGATCTAAATGACTCTATGATATGATGATGATCTATATGCATTGATTACATGGATGATGTGACCGATGATTATATGATCTATATGATGATGAAAATGATTCTATGATGCTTAACTTAAATGATTAAATGCAATGATCTATATCAAAATTCTTATAATGATGATGTATGCAATGGATGTTTATTTCTATTCCATGATGTACTTGCATATGATGATGAAATGATACTAATGAAATGCATTTGATTTTGATTTGATGATTGAAATGCCTATGATGATTAGATGATGAAATAATATGGTTAATGAATCTAAATACAAAAATGAAATTAAATGAACCCAATGCAACTAAAAATGATATGATCAATGCAATTAAAATGAATGCAACTAATTAATGATGAATGGTGAACAATTTGATGGTTATGGTAACATGCAAACCTAATGATACAAAGATGAAATGAACCTAAATAATTGAATGCAACCTAATGGAACTTAATATGATCAGTGCAAACTATTTTTGTTTGTCCAAATATACTCAATCTTTATTTCGACCATTGATCTCGAATGAAGTGGGATGAAATGCTTATAATGAAACTGACAATGAAATGCTTATAATGCAACTGACAATGAAATTCTTATAATGCAACCATGAATGACACTAATCTAAAATGACATAACTTAAATGATACTGCCATTCCTCACATGCTTCCTTGTAATAGTGCTTGATTTCATCATTGAGCTTTTAAATTGTTGTAAGAAAATACAAGCAACTTGACATAATGATTGAAGTTGACCTGAGTTTTTCTTACATGGATTTTGATATAGAAAGTTAATACAAGAAACTTGATATGATGAATCAAGTTGACTTGAGTATTTCGTGCAAAACAGATAAGGATTATCCCCTTTCATGCATGACTCGGAACATCCTCCATGATATTTTTCCAATCATATGCTTAGATGAGTACAAACATTACTAAGAGATAAACCACCGTTAGCAAAAAAAGAAAACAATCTGCCCCCATCATAGCTCCTCTAGTCATAGACATCATTGAGTTGCATAGGATACATGATTGGCAAAAATTGAGATATAAAATTGAATCATGTATGTCGTACATATGTTCTCATAGTCATTAACTGATATAATCATTTTGATGAATGATCATTGATAATCCTTTATTACTTGTTGATTGGATCTTTGTCTTGATCTTTGTTGTCTTGTTGCTCATTGTTTGTTTCAAAACCCTAGGTGTTTTTGGTTTTTTCTAAGTTTTTGAATGTTTTTGGATTTTTCAAAGCTTTTAAATATGCCCTTAGCAAATGTTTTTTAGGTTTTTCCCTCAATAGTAACAAAATTTAGGCTGGATATACAAAAGGATAATCCAAACCATGGTGGGATGCGATGCAGATATGATTGACTTTGATAAAATTTAAGACAATGACTACACTAAGTATGTCGAAGATTGATAATTGTTGATAAGCTACACATTTTCTGCTAATGATTTAGAGCAATGGATGCAATAGATGAAATGGATATGCTAGGATGGATAGACATGATAGAATGTATACATGCGATAGGATGGATAGATTATCAAAGTGATCTCATAGATGGAAGAACCCAGTTTGAGATAGTGCCTTTACCAAGTTTTCACTATCTAAATTTATTGCATTTTTTCATATATTTGAACTTTTTTTTCAAATTTGACTGTTTTCATTGCTTTGCACTATTTTTGTATTTTTTCTCTTTATGTTTTTTAGAGATTTTTGCTGCTTTTCTGAATTTTAGACTTTTTTTGCTTTTTCAATGTTTTTTGGTATTTTCTATTGATACTTTTAAGCATACAATTTCTTCAGATGCAAAGTATTGATAGGCTCATCGAACCAATCACCTTCTTGTGTAGATAATATGTATGCTCCTGAACCATATGCTTCTACCACAACAAAGGGACCCAACCAGTTTGGCTCAAATTTACCTTTCTTTTCTCGATCTTGTTGATTACGTGGATTTTCTCTTAGGACTATATCTCCAATCTGAAAAATTCATGACTTAACTCTATGGTTTTAACTTTTCTCCATTCTCTGTTGGTATGCCTTTGAATGGTTTGAAGCATTTTGGCGGCGTTCCTTAATCAGCTCAAGTTCTTGAAGCCTAGAGACTCATTATTCTTCCTCTGGGATAAGACCTTTCAAGGACACCCATATAGAAGGTATCTCTACTTCTATTGGTAATATTTCTTCTGGTCCATACAAGAAAATATGGAGTTGCCCATGCTAGTGTATGAATTATAGTTCAGTATGCCCATAGAGTAAGATTTAGCTGAATATGATAAACTTTACCAGCTTCATTGATTGTTTTCTTCAAGATCTTTAGGATTGTTTTATTTGATGCCTTAGCTTGGCAATTTCCTTGTGGATAATATGGTGTTGAGAACCTATGTTGGATATGGAATCTCTGACATAGTTCCTTCACATCTTGATTCTTAAATAGCCTCCCATTATTAGTGACGATGGTCATAGAGACTCCATAGAGATAGATTATGTAGCTCAAGATGAATGATGATATTTTCTTTCTTGTCACCTTTTTCAAAGGCACTGCTCCAATCCATTTAGTAAAATACTCAGTAGCAGTCAAAATGAACTTATGTCCATTAGAAGATGAAGGATTTATTTTACCCACTAGGTCAAGTCCCCATTGAGAGAATGGCCATGATCCTACGATAGGATGCAGTTCTTGTGCTAGTGCATGGATGAGATTCCCATGGATCTAACATTGTTTTCATTTCTTTGCATGGGTATGTGCAAGATCATGGTGTACCAAAACAAGCCCTTAAGTGGCAATGAAATTTCAGAAAATCAGAGTTATGCAACTTGAAATGAAAATTTGAATAAGTTGTGAACATTATTTTTAAAATGTGTAACAAGAGAATCTATAGAAAATTGACTGTAGTTTCTAAGCTACTAGTTGATTTTAAAAAAAAAAAATCCTGTTTCATGAAAATTTCAAATTTCAATGCAATGGTACTAAAATTTCAACAAAAAGATAAGAAGTAGATGTATGTCTGAACACCCAAATCACAATCAAATCATAATTATTTTCTATAATATTTATAATATAAGTATTCTAGACTCATGTCCGGATGTGACACATATTTTTTTATAATTTTTAATAAAGTAAATAATTACTTATGAATTTATTACTATAACTTTTCAGAAATTCAGAAACTCCTACGTCTGATCACCTTAACTTGGTCAAAACCTTATGAAATTTAAATTTTTTAATTTTTCCCTATAGTAGACGAAGCATAGGATGTGATGCATGTTTCGGATTCAAAAAGAATTATATCGTTTGAAAGTTATGTTTTTCAATCAATCTATCATTCAGGACTAGTGTCATAATTCAATTAGAAAATAAATAATAATTATTTATTAAAGTTGAAATAAGACAAGCCTTATATATTGTTGGAAAACTGAGAATGTCCTTAAAAAACCCTTTTCGTTTTATCAATTTTGGCTACAAAAAAAGTCGTCAGCCACCAGTGTAAAGTTTGGAAAATCAAGGAATATTGAAAAACACATTTTTTTAGTTGACTTTCCAAGCATGTCACTTCCAAGCCAAATCCCAAAGCATTCCCAAGCCAAAATTTTAAATTTTAAATTTGTACAACAAAAAATCGAATATCCGATTTTAATAAGTAAACTCACTAACTAGATTTGCACATAATTAATCTATTGTTTATTAATATATTAATATATAATATTTTAATATATTAATTTATAAATAAATTAGTATATGATATTAGGGGGAGAGAGAGAGAGAGAGAGAGAGAGGGAGAGAGAGGGGATATACATATATATTGAGAGAGAGAGAGAGAGAGAGAGAGAGAGAGAGAGAGAGAGAGATGGGGAGGGTGAAGGGAGAGAGAGATGGGGAGAGGGAAGGGAGAGAGAGATAGAGAGATTAGGGGAGAGGGAGAGAGATATTATTGGTCCTATGGTATCCTAAGGGGTTATATTATGTCCTACAACCCCTTAGGACACCACATAACCCCTTAAGAAACCAAATTGTGTCGTTATGGGTCATATTATATTATAAGGGGTCATATTATGTCATATGGCCCCTTTCAAACACCATATGACCCCTTAGGACACAATGTGACCCCTTACAACTCTATACGGTGTCATTATGGGTCATATGACCCCTTATGGCACCATATGGTGTTGTTAGGGGTCATATGGTGTCCTAAGGGGTCATATTGTGTCCTACGACCCCTTAGGACACCATATGACCCCTTAAGACACCATATTGGATCATTATGGGTCCTATGGTGTACTAAGGGGTCATATTATGTCATACGACCACTAAGGACACCATATGACCCCTTAAGACATCAAATTGTGTTGCTAAGGGTCATATGGTGTCCTAAGGGGTCGTGGGATACCATATGACCCCTAAGGACAACATACGACCCCTTACGACACCATATTGGGTCGTTATGGGTCCTATGGTGTCCTAAGGGGTCATATTGTGTCCTACGACCCCTTAGGACACAATATGACCCCTTAAGACACCAGATTGTGTCGTTAGGGGTCATATGGTGTCCTAAAGGGTCATGGGACACCATATGAGCCCTGAGGACAATATACGACCCCTTACGACACCATATTGGGTCATAATGGGTCCTATGGTGTCCTAAGGGGTCATATTGTGTCCTTGGACCCTTTAGGACACAATATGACCCCTTAAGACACCATATTAGGTCGTTATCGGTCCTATGGTTTCCTAAGGAGTCATATTGTGTCCTACGACCCCTTAGGACATAATATGACCCCTTAAGACACCAAATTGTGTCGTTAGGGGTCATATGGTGTCCTAAGGGATCATGGGAGACCATATAACCCCTAAGGACAACATACAACCCCTTATGACATCATATTGTGTCGTTATGGGTCCTTTGGTGTCCTAAGGGGTCATATTGTGTCCTATGACCTCTTAAGACACCATATGACTCCTTAAGACACCATATTGGTTCATAATGAGTTCTATGGGGTCCTAAGGGGTCACATTGTGTCCTACTTAGGACACCATATGACCCCTTAAGAAACCAAATTCTGTCATTATAGGTCATATAGTGTCCTAAGGGGTCATGCGACACCATATGACCCCTAAGGATAATATACAACCCCTTATGACACCCTAGCTCAAAAGATGGCTTCCTAAGGATAATAAATAAGATTATCATTTCACTATGTGGGTTTTTTTAAATTAGTATTCAAGATTGATCATATCATCTATTGGAATGAACCTAACATTTTAAACTTCAAATTTAAGTTCTTAGATCCTAGCCTCATTTATTAGTCATTATGAGCTAGCCTTGTGCATGTTTCTTAGATGTGTTATTATGTGTCTTCAAATCATTGATCCAGTTAATGAAATCTTCTAGATCTAAAGTTTCTAAGCAACATGAGAGATCAATCTTAGGTTTGCGTCTAGCTTTCACCAAGGTAATAGGATTTTTTTCATTTATTCTAAGGTCCCCCACAAAATTATATTTTTTCATTACACCACTATGAGTAGATGTCGGATAAAGATTCAATATCATATCACAATTTTATTCAAGAAAGTAGTATTAGGTGAAATAGTTTCACCTAAATTACATGACACATTTTTTTTTTGACAAAACTCTATAACATGAAACAATAAGTTTTCTATATTCTCATTTTAAAACATAGATAAGATTGAATTCACATAGATTGTTTTGTCCAGAATATTTTTGAGCAAAAATGTTCTAGTTGAAACACTTTTGTCTCAAATTGTCTATATGACAACCTTTGTGGTATTTTAACACTTGTTGAAAAAAATCAATTTTAACTCTATATTTCTTTAGCTAAGAGTACTTTTATGAATTTTTTTAAAAATGATAAATATAAAAAGAAATGCTACTAGCCCGTGAAAACTATGATGTTTTGATTAAGTTTGACTTAAAAAAAATATTCATCATTTTTAAATTCAAAACATAAACATCACTTTTAGCTAGTGTAAGTTGAAAAATTATATTTGTGGTGGTTGTTTGCTTCATAAAATGTGATTTTGTTCTAAAATTTTGTCTAACCTTCTTTATTATGAGCAACGTCTTACATTATCACATCAAGAAAAAAAAAATATATGATCAAGGAGTAACTTGAAAAATAGGTTGTTAAAGAAAAAATGAAGCAACAATTCTTTAGAAAATTCAATCTAACATTTAATCTCTACAACTGAAATACTATCAAGTGGTCTCAATGTGTCATCTAATATAATTATTCAAATACAATTATCAATTATTTGACATTAATTATTCATTATGTAGCATGTGGACAAGTAATATATTACATGATTCAAAAATTTGTGGGTTTTTAATGAAAAATAAAATTTTCACTAAATGTGGATGTGCCTACAGATAAAAAGGTATCAAACACCAAATTTATCCAACAAAACATGATGAATTTTTGGTTAAGTCAACCTAAATAAACTATCACATTGTAGAGTGCAAACAAGTTAAACCTACATGTGAGAATCAAACATTTTATTTTGAGTAATGAAAGATTATATTGACCAAAGATATTTTTGAACCATTAATTTAACTGTACCTTTTCGATGATTAAATTGAAATTCTAGCCCATTAAAACTCTAGCCCATTAAAATTGGTCCTTATTTTTACCACTTAGCACTTTGCATGAACCATAGAAGTAAAAGCCATGAGCACCTTAACATCTACAATAACAAACTGGCCATTCCAACTTAACCCTAAATGTGACCCTTAAAGTTCACAATCTCGACAATAGTAAATTTTTTATGCAGTCATATTGTCAATGGCATCCCTCGTCCCATGTTGAAGGGAATATCGGCGGAGAGCAAATCACAGCAAATATTTTCATCCTCAGCCGAGATGTTGAACGGGCGTTTGGCTATGATTGGTCTCGCAGCATTGACCGTTACCGAGTTCGTTAAGGGAGGTCCTCTTATATAATTAACTTTTTCTTCTACAATTTCAAGAGTCTATGCCAATGGAAGAAATAAATGAAAAGTAACAGTTTAAATTTTGTAATATACTAGACTATAGGTAGATCTAGAAAGAAATTTTTAATCTAGAAGAAGGGATGAAATTTCAATTGTAAAACTATTTCAATCATGGCCTTATATGTGGAGCATACAGTGGGAGCAATGATAAGAGTAAAATTGAAAAATTATTTGTCCTTGCAAATTAAAATACTAACAATTTTAATTTTTTTTGTTTGTGTAGCATCTTATTTGGAGTAATGTTCCTTAGTTCAATTTTAGTTATCATGTCGCATTATAAGCAACAATGGTCTTACACATCTCATATTCATAGTACATATTACAAGAGTACCACATTCCTTCTCAATATTCATTTATCAAAAAAATAATAAATAATCCTCTGTTAACTTTTAAGATGTTGTGAAACAATAAACAATTAATTGTAATTAATTATCTATGTACAACACGCCCTTCTCCAAATTCAACTCTCTACATAAAATGTTAGAATAATTTTCATGCTTTGTCTATGGTTTAGATTCTACAAACTAGTCATATTTCTTTTGAGTAATTATCTCACCTAGTTTGCATACACCAACTTATTGAATGTGTTCTGAATGATTAAAGTGAGAGAGGCTCCAAACCCTTAATAGAATAGCGAGGAACTTACAAGTAGTGTGACCACCAACACCAAAAAAGAGGAAACCCCATTTTTGAAAGAGAGGCTTTTGATCAGAGCACACAAACGGCAGGAACAAAGGTCTCAAACCCTCAATGTGCTTACATTTTTAGAACAGAGGGGTTTAGGAGAGCTCTTTGAACCATAATACAAGCGAAAACCCTTTCACTAGTGATAAAATAGCTTAAGAAATAGAAATCTAATAGCGGTTTTTGAAAGGCTTCCTGCAATTTTTTTCCTAAAGGACCTCCATGAACAGAGATTCTTCGAAAAGAGAAGATACCACAAAAGTCTCAAAAATAGCTGGTTCTGGAAAGCGCCTAGAAATCTCATGATAGAGTAAACACTTATCCATTCCAAAGAAACACAAAATAGGATAGTCATAGAATGGACAAGAGTAGACAATCCTAAAGGGTTTTGAGAGGCGCCCCTAAACATTTTACTTATAGAAATCCCTGCAGGAAACACACTTTTGACCACTTCCACAATAGAAATAGCCAAACTAAGATAGCCAACACTTATAAGGGTATTGATATACTATGAGTCTCAGACAACCATAGAATCCCTCACTCTCCCTCCCCTCTAGCAAACAACTTTCATATCTACAACAGTATCCCAACCACCACAATCCAACACAATCACCTATGCCTCAACAACTAGTGGAACCCACCAGAAACCTATAGCCATAAAGGCAATGTCCAGATTAGGAACAATTAAAAACATCTCCCTAAAAGAACACCTAGAAGAATGAACCCTTCACACCAGAGATTACAGAGCTGAGTATGGAGAGCAAAAAATATAGAGAAAGGAAAAACATGGAAGAGGACCTATCAATTTTCTATGATAAAAAGAGTGAGAGAAGAAGAGTCAGGAAGAACTTGGATGGAGGCTACTACCAAAAGTATCTTTTCAAGCTCTGGGAAGATATGGCAGAGTTCATTATGAGGTACATAACCCTTGATGACCACTTTACTTTTATGTTCACTTATCATATTACTATTTTGAATCACTTCAGTCATGATAAAAAAATCTCGATGTCGTTTTATTTACTTTCCTCTCTTGAGCATTCTATTCACAAGCATTTTGAGAATGAGGAAAATCTGGTTCTGCATGAGGGGTTAATACTCCTAATTATGGAGTATGCTAAGGCTCATGAGATAACACCCTCCCCTATCTTGAGAAATCCCAAACTCCTAGCCAAGCAGGATGTGTACAATGTTTCAGATACAGATTTTGGTGAGGAGGGCAAGATGGCCATGGACTGGAATGATATCCAAGTCCCAAAAGACTTTGAATACAAAACCTCAGAGGATGAGGGCCCCTCGCAGAAGCCAATGCCCAACACTACTAGTAGCATATCAAACCTATGTTGAAGAAAACATCTATAGAATACATATTCCCATCTACAAGATAAAAGTACATGCAATAATATAAGATGGGGTAATCAAATGAAAGCAAGAGTAGAATAAATTAAAGTTTGTAAGGCATGCATGAATAAAAGGTTATAAGAAAGCTTTATGGGAATGTAATAAATGAAGTAACCACAACATAGAATCAAATATTGAGTGTGTAAGCATAATGCAAAGAACATCCATAAAATCACAAAATCTAATGTAAATAAACTAGTAATGATACAAGAGTATAGTTTGCATTTAGATCTTATTTATGCTTAAGAGAATGGGTAGTTAGTTAAAGTATAAAAGATGAAATTCTAATGTAGAAGTATTAAACTTTAAAGATAAACCTTAAGGAGTGTAATTCAAATTCACAAAGATGTAAGAAAATTAAATAACTTCCTTAAATTATCTAGGGCAATAAGAAAACATACAATCATTGAAGAAATAATTAATCGAGGTAAAGAATATGGGGCTTATCATTATCATAAAAATAAAGAAATACAAAAATTAAAATATTGGATGTGAAACTTAGATCAATAATCAATTATGGGAGAATGTTTTTTATCATATTAGAAGGGAGAAGGACCTGAACCTACAAAACAACAAAATCAGAGTACAACAACAAAAGAGGTGGCATAAAAAAACTAGACAAGAAAGCCCAACCAATTGTTCCTCAAAAGTAATAAAAAATTAACATGACTCTATAACTAAACATACTAATATTAACTAAGAACCACCTTTCAAGCATAGTAAAAGTAATTTGAGTATCAACAAGATTAAGAACTTTAACTATAGAGACAATCATCATAAAAGTCTTTTTTACGTGGCGTGCAAGCTTCATACTATCAGATATAATAACTACAACCACTACTATCTTAGCCAGAGTATTAAACAAATCAAAAAATAAGAAAACTGACGTAATCATTGTTGATCATATTCTAATTTCGCTGATGTCTATTAACCTTATTCACCCATGTATCCTCCTGATTGTCCTCCCTATCTTCAATGTCCTCGTCCATCTTCCCTTCCTTTTCTAGCTTTCTTGCTTTCTTCTTTATCTTGCTTTGTCCTAGCATGAACCCCATTGCAGCCTTTCTCATGATACCATCAGTGATGGTGTAGAGAGAATCAAATGCCTCACATATATTATCAAAATGCTTCCTGTAGTCATTAATTTTTTCTTCTAGTTTCATGATTCTCTCCTTAAGCTCCCTAATATGATCCTCCAAGTTTTTGCTACTTTCTTTGTCCGTCGACAAATCCAATGAGTAGGGAACCATCTCCTCTTCCTCTTGAGGATTGGAAAGTTGTGAGTTTTGGTCAGAATCCTCCATGACCTCCTCAGATTCACGCTCTCCTTCCATCTCCTCCTTGTATTGCTCTTCTTGTTCCTCTTCTTCTTCTTGGAACTCTTCATCCTTTGAATCCTCATTGGATACATCCTCCATGTTGTCAATAAATGATTTTCCAATCATCTTGAGGATTGGAAGGCAATGAGTTATGGGAGACTATTGTGCTTGGTGTCAATAATTGACTTTCCTTTGTTAAAAAATTTAAGTCTCTTTTTGATGAAGATATTTGATCCTAAATATTAAATATATATTTCTCTAGTTCATTATATGCTTGGACACTTGATATTAACAAGCACATACTAATTTGTTTTGCTTTAATGTGCATATATTTGGTTTGATAAATTTTGCATAATATAATTCACTCTGTGTGATGTCGATATCCAAGTTGATGTATGATCAGGTGCTATTTATAAAAATATTTTAAAAATATGTTCCTCAAAATATAATCACAATGACAAAAAATAGCTTTATGAATGAAGAATAAAAATCTACAAATCAATGATCAAAAGAATCAAGATATACAGTACCATGAACAAGTTTCATGGATAAATATATCACTTATAAACTAATTATAACATTTATAACACAAATAAGAAAAAACCATAAAAATAAAGGAAGAGAGCATATGTATTTTATTTCCATTATTAAAATACCAAATATCTACATAAATAATTGATTTCTAAGTGTTGCTATTAAGAAATAATTGAATTGATATATCTTTCTTTGTTTTCTACATCATAGATTTATACATAAACACTTTAAAACTTTATTAAATTTACAATCAAGATGATACATTAATATCATAAACTATCAATCGTCTCTATATAATTGAATTATTGAATTATTTACTCATGATTATTATTTATCAAATTCTGCATTTAATTAATTTTTTTCTTTTAATTTTGATCCTACGAGATTATAAAAATATGCATCTTGAAGAATATATCATTACCCACCTTTCTCATTCAAAGGGAAATCCAACAATAACAATCACAGACCACATGTTTTAATCAAACTTCACAGAAAAAATATCACAATAACATCTGAAATTTTTGTCACAATAACAACTCAAATTACTAAAATATATTTCTAAACTCGTTTCCCTGAAACGCTGTAGGACTAAGCAAAGTTTCAAAATAATATCAAACTGAAACTCGAGTGAGCTATGTCCACGTTGAGTAGGCGAGAAATCGGTAGAATCTTCACGTTCGGGAGGCGACTAATGTGTGGAAACTTCACCTCTTCACGTTGGGGAGGCGAGTAAATTGAACGGTGACTATGACAGACCGCGTGTTTTAATCGAACTTCCCAGAAACAAATTCGCAAAAACATCTCAATTTTTTGTCGCAATAACAACTCATATTCCCAAAATATCTTTCTAAACTCCTTCCCCTGAAACGCTGTAGGACTAAGCAAGGTTTCAAAATAATATCAAAACTGAAACTCGACTGAGCGATGTCCACCTTTGAGTGGGCGAAAAATTGGTAGAATCTTCACGTTGAGGAGGAGAGTAATGTGTGGAAACTTCACCTAAACAAATTTGCGGGATATTTAAAAGCCACGTTTTCAAATTTTCACACACTGGATTGTAAGCTCACGTCATTCGCTTCCCTGATTCGGTCCATTTTACACCACCAAATTCGATCCTTCCCAAGCTATAAAGCCAACAACGAGTCCTCAAGGAGATATTCTAAGTATCAATCATTCTTAAGCAACTCGAAAGGAAAGTGCTCTTACAGAATTCATCTTTTCTTAGCACTCATCGATGGCGGCCATGGCTTCAATGATGATGAAAGCACCCGCAGCACTTAACTGCGGGGCAGTCAAAACGAATAGTCATATCAGTAGATTGCCCAACAGTAGCCTCCAAGTCAAGTGCATGGCTGCAAAGGTTTGCTATTTTGCTGTTGTTCGTTTAGCTATTTTGCTCTTTATTCTTATGAAGCTTTGGCTAATGCGTTTTATTTGGTACGTGAATCAGGATCCAAAGGAAACGTCTACCAAGGTAAGAAACGCTGTAGATGCCCAATTTATAGTTTATTTATATGATGTGCACAATTTATCTGATATAGGAAATATGAAATCCAGGTGAGCACGAAATTTGGCGACCTGTTTGCGTTCTCAGGGCCTGCGCCGGAGATCATCAATGGAAGGGCGGCTATGTTGGGGTTCGTATCGGCCATTGCAGTGGAGGTGGCCAGCGGAAGAGATTTGCTGTCGCAGGTGAATAGTGGAGGACTGTCGTGGTTTGCGTTAACTGCAGGATTAATGACGGTGGGGACACTGGTGCCCCTGTTCAATGGAATATCGAGGGAGAGCACGTCGCAGCCAATATTTTCATCCACAGCAGAAATGTGGAATGGGCGCTTTGCTATGCTCGGCCTCCTCGCATTGGCTTTCACTGAATACGTCAAGGGTGGACCGCTTGTATAAACACCTTAATATCTATTTCTATTCAAGCACAAGCTCCAGTATTGGAAGCTCTCAAATGGCATTCCATGTTCCAGTGGAATTTTCTTGTACTGTTTAGAATGTCATACAGTTCAATTATACAAAACCTTGTAAAAAAATTCAATCTTATACTATAAAGAAAGTTTGAGTTCAACGACTAGGGCACTTTACTATTTTTTGAAAGCTTGTTAAACAACAGATTTCTTAGCGTTTAAATACTCTTATACATTTCAAATATGTTCAAAATAATTCAAATCAATGCAAGAATTTAAATATCTGGTGAACTGGAAGATTTCTAATTGGTCTACCAATTTATGTAGATGTTCAGTTTTATCATACATATATTAGTTTTACCCATGCACTAATTCATTAATATTTGTTATTTACCTTCATTTTACAATTCTTGTGGCCTAAGTCATTTTGACATGCATAAAATTAATTATGTGTCTTTATATCTTATTCCTACAATTTTAAAACTCAAATTCAAATTTTAGTTTATTCATAATCATTTGTTATTTGTCAAAGTTAATTAAACACATGTTTACATGATTTATGGTTATCTTCTTGTATTTAAAGGCAAATTGATTTGCATTCTTTTAAAAGTTACGTATTGAAACTTATATATCCCCATTTAAACTATATTCACATACATTCATTATTTACATTTGTAATATATTACAATCAATTTGCACGCACATCTAGACATTCACTCCATGTATTGAGATTATCATTTCACTATGTGAGTTTTTTTTCATTTGTATTCAAGATTGATCATATCATCTATTGGAATGAACCTAACATTTTAAACTTCAAATTTAAGTTCTTAGATCCTAGCCTCATTTATCAGTAATTATGAGCTACCCTTGTGCATGTTTGTTAGATGTGTTCTTATGTCTCTTCAAATCATTGATCTACTTAATGAAATCTTCTAGATCTAAAGTTTCTAAGCAACATGAGAGATCAATCTTATGTTTGCTTCTAGCTTTCACTAAGGTAATTGAATTTTTTTCATTCATTCTAAGGTCATCCACAAAATTATATTTTTTCATTACACCACTATGAATAGATGACGGATAAAGATTCAATATCATATCGCAATTTTATTCAAGAAAGTAGTATTAGGTGAAATAGTTTCACCTAAACTACATGACATAATTTTTTTTTGACAAAACTCTATAACATGAAACAATAAGTTTTCTATATTCTCATTTTAAAACATAGATAAGATTGAATTCACATAGATTGTTTTGTCCAAAATATTTTTGAACAAAAATGTTCTAGTTGAAACACTTTTGCCTCAAATTGTCTATATGACAACCTTTTTGGCATTTTAACCCTTGTTGAAAAAAAGCAATTTTAACTCTAGATTTCTTTAGGTAAGAGTACTTTTATGAAATTTTAAAAAAATGATAAATAAAAAAAGAAATACTACTATCCCATTAAAACTTTGATGTTTTGATTAAGTTTGACTTAAAAAAAAATATTCATCATTTTTAAATTCAAAACATAAACATCACTTTTAGATAATCTAAGTTGAAAAATTGTATTTGTGATGGTTGTTTTCTTCATAAAATGTGATTTTTTTCTAAACTTTTGTCCTAACCTCCTTAATTATGAGCGAAGTCTTACATTATCACATCAAGAAAAAAATAAATATATGACCAAGAAGTAACTTGAACAATAGGTTGTTAAAGAAAGAACGAAGCAACAATTCTTTATAAAATTCAACCTAACACTTTATTTCTACAATTGAAATTTTATCAAGTGGTCTCAATGTGTCATCTAATATAATTATTCAAATGGAATCATCAATTATTTGACATGAATTATTCACTATCTAGCATGTGGACAAACAATATGTTGCATGATTCAAAAATTTGTGGGTTTTAAATGAAAAATAATCTTTTTTTTTTTTTGTTGATTATAAGGTAAAAACTGAAATACATCAAAGTATAATCTGTGTTCATAGGTGAATAAAGCCTAAGAAACTAGACAAACCCACAAATACTTTCCAGTATACCAGTCATAGATTACATTTACATTACATCCTAATACCAAACCTAGGCTTCTAGCTACAACCATATACATTTATCAATATGAAGCAAAGCCTAGTACAAAATGCCAATAATAGAATATGTCAAAATAGCAACCAGGATTCTATACACATGGGGTAAAAAATGAATAGGGTGCCACAAATAGAAGTCTTCTCTAGAACAAAGCTACCCAGAAGGGGGCCTTCCATCCACGCCAACCTCTGATCATCCAACCTCCCGGCATTACTAATCATTTGCTAGTGATTCATCACTCCATTCCCTCTTATCTCTTTCATGAGTGCATCTAAGGTGTTGACAAAGGGAGTTCTCTCTTCACTTAACCTTCCCCATGTATATCCATGTGAGAGCTCATAGATAAAAATCCTGGTATGCCCATCCTCAGGAAATATGTGAAATTTTTCTTTGTTGAGTCTGATAACCATTATGAACTGTGAGAAGACAATATGGAATGTGAGTCTACGTAAAGACTCAATAAGCGCCCTTTCTATCCCTTGATACTTCTCTAAATTCCTAATCCTCAAAATGTACCAAATAATTTCATATCAAAACAGATTCGAGAACTGTTGGTGTATTTTTTAAGTCCTCTAATAAAACTTTGCAAATGTTACACAAATCATCAATAACATTTTCACTAAATGTGTATGTGCCTATAGATAAAAAGGTATCAAACATCAAATTTACCCAACAAAACATGATGAATGTCTGGTTAAGTCAACCTAAGTAAACTATCACATTGTAGAGCGCACACAAGTTAAACCTACATGTGAGAATAAAACATTTAACTTTGAGCAATGAAAGATTATATTGACCAAAGATATTTTTGAACCATTAATTTAACTTTACCTTTTCAATGATTAAATTGAAATTCTAGCCCATTAAAACTGGTCATTATTTTTACCACTTAGCACTTTGCATGAACCATAGAAGTAAAAGCCATGAGCAACTTAACCTCTAAAATAACAAGTTGACCATTCCAACTTAACCCTAAATATAAACCTTAAAGTTCATAATGTCAACAATAGTAAATGTTTTATGTGCAGTAATGTTGTCAATTATGCCGCTGGTCCCATGTTGAAGGGAATATCGGCGGAGAGCAAAACACAGAAAATATTTTCATCCTCAGCCGAGATGTTGAACGGGCATTTGGGTATGATTGGTATCACAGTGTTGGTCATTACCAAGTTTGTTAAGGGAGGTCCTCTTATATAATTAACTTTTTCTTCTACAATTTCAAGGGTCTAGGCCAATGGAAGAAATAAATGAAATTTGCCAATTTAAATTCTGTAATATACTAGACTATAGGTAGATCTAGAAAGAAGTTTTTAATCTAGAAGAAGGGATGAAATTTAAATTGTAATACTATTTCAATCATGGACTTATATGTGGAGCATATAGTGGGAGCAATGATAAGATCCTGTAAAATCAAAAAAATCATTTGTGTCCTTACAAATTAACAATTTTAATTATTTTTGTTTGTGTAGCATCTTATTTGGAGTAATGTTCCTTGGTTCAATTTTAGTTATCATGTCGCATTATAAGAAACACACCCTTCTCCAAATTCAATATTACAAGAGTACCATATTATTTCTCAATACTCGTTTATCAAAAAAATAATAGATAATCCACTGTTAATCTTTTAAGATGTTGTGAAACAATAAACAATTAAGTGTAATTAATTATCTTTGTACAACACACCCTTCTCCAAATTCAACTCTCTACATAAAATGGTAAAATAATTTTCATGCTTTGCTATGGTTTAGATTCAACAAATTGGTCATATTTCCTTGAGTAATTATCTCACCCAGTCGCATACACCAACTTATTGAATGTGTTTTGAATGATTAAAATGAGTGAGGCCCCAAACCCTTAACATAATAGTGAGGAACTTACAAGTAGTGAGACCACCAATAGCAAAAAAGAGGAAACCCCCTTTTTGAAAGAGAAGCTTTCAATTAGAACACACAACCGATGGGTACAAAGGTCTCAAACCCTCAACACGCTTACATTTTCAGAACAGAGGGGTTTAGGAGAGTACTTTGAACCATAATACAAGCAAAAACACCTAGAAGAACAAGGAGAGAAGGAGGCATGTGCCAATACCCTAGATGACTACATCCACTAGAAGAAGTTGGTAGTCATCATTGAAACAAGCATGAAGGAGGCTACATACTCTTTGGTTAAATGCCTGTAGGGTAACCAACCCTTAGTGTACATCCAATGCCAACCTACTTGAAGCAGAGAAACACCGACTCCAAAAGGGCACCATCATCCATAGAAGGGGATATAGTCAAAATATAAATGTGAAAATTATACAAATGCTATGGAATTTATGAAATTTTTGGAAGCTTTATATTTTCTCTTAGATATAGATCTTGGGTTGAGGCTTGAAAGATACTATCATTCCCTCCTAGTATCCTTGCCCTGCAAAATAGACCAACCATCCCAAAAACCAAAACCACACAACAACATGCACTCAAAAAGTCTGCAAACATCTTGAATTACTATGTCAGCATATGTTAGTCTAAAATCAAGCAACGTATTGAAATGGACTGCCATATTATAGCAAATATCATGATGATAATCAAAAAATGCTCTAGTGAGGTCACATAATTCTACCAGGACTAGGAGAATTATATAATTTTAGCTAGGATTCATAGACCATTCGTCCATAGGTGACCAATACAGAGCATATAACTTCATATGAATATAATTCTTGTATTTCATCGTTCATAAAAACCCCATTCTATACAATGTTTAGTCTTAATCCAATGGGATATTCTTCCTACCAAAAAAACATAGTTCGATTAATTATCAAGGTGTGGATGCCATAGATTTCTCTATTGCCTAATCGAAATTGAAAATGTTGCAGACACAACAAAAAAATAAGAACAAATGAATCATATCTTGCCCATATTACTTAGCGGAGGCTAATAGGTTAGAGAGACCTCTGTATCAACTATACTATATCCTAGACCAAACCAAAGAAAGGAGTTGTATAGAAAAGTAACATTAGGCTGGTGGAAACTGAGTATCCCCAAATCAAAAAAAATTATGGGTCTTCAAGGAGGCAACATGGTGAGTTAATCCACTTGTCCTTGGAAGTCTAAGCTAACAGGCTCCCCATCCAGCTCAATACCCTGTAGTTTTAGGTAATCTTGAAACTATGAGTCCTTGCTTGGAGCGTGAAGGTGAAAAATGTAGAGGAATGCAAGGCTCCTATGGATTTCATCAGTTCTAGCATTGAAGGCAAATGGGTCTTCAATAACTAGAATATGCTTCCTGGGCATTAGGTTATTGTTAATGATCAAGATGTCATAGTGCTTAGGCCTTTTGATGGTTAGTTTGTCACTAATATTTACAATAACCCTTTCCATTTCCCCCATAATGGTTGCATTGAAGACGTCCCTGCATAGGGAAGCCATGCCCTCTTTGTCCTACTCAAAATAAATTATTACAACTAGGAACATGGCCGCTATTATTGAGATATTCATGCCCTAAAACTCTTTCGATGACATAAATCACCATCTCATGAGGGAGATAGATAATCCTACTTAGCCTATCCTTCATGATCACTCCGTAGAAGGTCATCTATCTTTAACACTTATCAATCTAACTGGGGTATCCATGGCTGAAATTAACTTTTAATAAGCTAGAGTAAGTTGGGAAGGCTGGTCTGAGAGCTCTTATTAAATAAGGGGAGAATCGATGTCTTAGAAAAATTGAGGACAAGGAGTAATTATTATATGACACTTAGTTCATTTTACTTAAGATTTCGGGTGATATGCCGATGCAATTAAGATTTGAAATTATTGATATGATAGATCTTTCTTGTTGTTCACATAATCTAAAATGACCTCCTTTTGTAAAAATGCTCACCTACAAATTCTTCAAGTGTTGCTCAAAAGTGTTTCCTCTTTTGTCAATTTATTGAGCATTCATGGCGATTTTTATCAATTACCATTACCAGTTGCACAACGGTCACATAAGGAATTTATTTGAATTTATGATGAAGTGATTTTATTAAGATTTATATTGATCCTTGCTGCAGAAAGTAATCATTCATCTAGGAGCACTTCATATCATCCATCGATGCTCATCAATTTTATGGCCGCACCCTTTTTCGATGGAATCATGTACTTCGGTGGCTTAACTTTATCTTCCCTCGAAATGTCCTATTTCATCAATGTCTCCTTAGTTTTGATTAAACTACCGTCATTGTTAAGGAGGTTTGTGGCTTCATCGATCTCTTCACTTTCATTGAAAGGATCTACCTCACGTGTTTATGTTGATGTAATCCTCCGTCGTCTCATCGAAACCCCATTTTCAGACTCCTTTCATTGCCATGTTTTGCAACCGTCTTATCGATCAGGTCATTGATGAATTTTTTTTATGTCGACGAAAGAAAAATATCCTCCTTCGACTTTTCATTTTTCGATGGAACTGTCCTCGTCGGCCAATAACTTTTGCACCTCTTCGACACCTTCCTTTTCTCGAAAAGTCTTATCAACGAGAAAGATATGTTTGGTCAACATCTTTTGTGCCTTCAAGAATATTAATTACTAGAATATAATTAATTGTATGATTTGTGTGTTAGGCATTTTTTTATTAAAGGGGAGGGGAACTCCAAGTTAATCCACTAGGATAAGGCTAACTTTGAAGATTTAACGAGGATGACGTTCCAAACCCCTTCTAAGTTTGAAAAGGAAAATTAAGTTTAAATGTTGTAATTCTAGCTCAAATTTGAATATGATGGATACCTCAGGGGTAATCAGGGTGTCCCGACTTGATGTTGATGGAGGAGAAACCATCCGCACCTTTATTTGCTAGGTGATCCACTTTGGAATTGCCTTCTCTAGAAATATGGTTAAAGGTGATTTCATCCAAGGACTGAATATCAATCATGATGTTTGACAGGATAGCATTGAGTTTCCAATTAGGCATATTTCCTTTTCTGAGGGCATTAATAATGATAGCCGAGTCCCCCTCTATGTTGATATTTCCTAATCTTAGGATTTTGCATAATTTTATACATTCATGAAGTGCTCTTAGCTCTGCCTCATTGTTGGAGCTTATACCCATTGGTGAGGCTAGGGCTACAATTTCCTTCGCTTTCGAATTGTGTATACCAAATCAAATACCTGAAATACCAGGATTCCCTCTAGAAGCCCCATCAAAGTTTAGCTTAAACTAGCCATCTTTAGGGGGGGACCACTTGCACTCCTTTCTCTTTTGTAGGTTGATGGATGGCCCATCTCCAACATATGGTAGAATTTTCAAAACAATTTATTTTAGTCTCATTTCCCCATCCCATTCAGTCATCTCCAAATTTTTCTAGCCCTTCATATATTGACAATTGATTAATTTAATTATAATAGCCTCAACCTTGTTTGTAAGTTGAGGCTAGTACATCTTGCAATCTTTAAAGATCCTCCTATTCCTTTCCTTCCAGATCTCCCAAATTAATAGTGAAGGAGCTGAAACCCATAAACCCTTGTATAAGAATCTTTTGTTTTTGATTGGCCATGCTTGGAACTTGGCTAGGATTGAGTCCGGGATAGGGGCGTACCAATTCATCTTCAATTTAAGTCAACCCCACCAATTGTGAGAGTATTCATAGGTCAGCAATAGATGATCGGTTGATTTCTCCATCTTCTCATAGAGAGGGCATCTACTAGGTCCTTCGAAACCCATCAACCTCTCATCTAGCTTCGCAGTAGAAGTGCTTGATACTGATTGTTGGTGGAGGGGTATTGTTATGAACAAATTCATATCACCTTTTGATGGGAAGGAGCTCTTTCAAATTTACTTTCCTGATACTTGTACTATAAAAACTTATCCTAAGACTAACCTATGCCCCACTCAAGAGTGGATCAGAGGACAATGGACACAACTACAATGGTACCTTCAAAAAATCTTTATGTAAAGAGTCCTTGATAAAATAGGAAGCCAATGGATGAAGAAAACAAATTGGAATTTTTAGAAGAAAATCTGATGTAATATGTTTTTATTAAAATTTGCTTTAATGATTATCGAATAAATCATTAGAGGTTCATGTAGAATGTTCTTTTTGATTTTTCTTTAATGAAAAATGAGTTCATGTATTATTTGTTTATGTAATACATCATATTCAACTTTTATTCAATGCCTATTAAATATTTTAGAAAACTACTGCATTGCTTGATTGTTATTTTTTTCAACAAAAAAATGAATATTAGTTAAATAATATTTTCTTAAAAATACATATCAGTTGTTCTTTTAAATTCCACTAAGTGTTTTTGGATGTTACATATGCTATTAGAGCTATGAAGTTCGACACTGAACCTTAGTCTCACCACTAAAAAAATTAAGCAGAAACTTAACGTAGACTATCCTGCTTCACAGGGTGCGGTTGCGACAAACACCTTGGAAGAAAGTTTGAAACCCCTTATGGGTTCACTTTTGGAAACTTTGGCTCAACCATGACTATAGTTGTTGTTCATTTCCCTCAGATACAGAGACAATGGCTGAGGTGATTGATTGGCTTCGAAGAGAAAGACATGTTTGGACAACTGCGAGCAAAGCAACATTAAAGGCGTCAATTTGGAAGAAACTTGGAAACAAAAATAAAGTTGACCTTGAGAAACCACCTGAGAAGGGTCAAACCATTATTGATCATTTCAAACACCATTTAAATTCTCTCCATTATTGAGAGGAATCCATCATACAAAGTGATAGCGACTCCTAAATGAGAGTCTACAAAATTTTGTAACTATTATGATTGTAGTCAATTTAGGATTGAGTAATAAAAATTAAAATTTTGGATTGTAAACTCTCTTTTTTAATGAATTATGTTCGAATTTTATTTAATTCCTATGAAATGTTTTAATAAATTATGTTCAAATTTTCCTCAATTACTTTTACATACTTTACTATGACTATTAAGTGTTCGATGGTTTATTTTAGGCATATTTTTTATTACTAAATGTTAATAATTTTTAATATTATGTTGTAACTATTTATGGATATTCTCATTCCCATAATTCTAAAATACTAACTTCCATTTTATGTTATTTATATTCAGCAAATAATCAAAACATGGATGTTTCTAAAAATGCATCAGAAATTGTTGTTGCAAGCCCAGATGTATCTGTGAATTAAAATGAATTCATTGAGAGCCATATGGACAGATGTGCGAGAACAATTTTGGATTACTACAACAAAATTATCAGAGAATATGAAAACACGACCTTAATGATAGATGGTGTTGAAGAATTGGAAATATTACAAATGGAAGATGTTGCAAAAAAAGTTAAGGAAGTTTCTGCAATAGCATCAAAATTTCTAGATTCTTTGAAAGAAGTATATCGCGATCATTATGAGAACAAGGGTTGAAATACCATCCTCATCGTTGAAGAATTTGTTATGTATTTACATCATTACAATGAAGTGTTATTCATTTAGTTACTTCTTGGTCAATCTTTAATACTTCTTAAATATTGAAGTTTTATGTAGTTGTTAGATAATGGCCCAACTGGGCACTATGTGTTGTTATGGAATGTGTAAAAACCAATGGACAATTATTGAGCCTACTAAATTTTGTAACTATTATGATTGTAGTCAATTTTTGATTGAGTAATAAAAATTAAAATTTTGGATTGTAAATTCTAATTCTTAATGAATTATGTTCGAATTTGCTTTAATTCCTATGAAATGTTTTAATAAATTATGTTCAAATTTTCCTCAATTAATATTAAACATACTTTACTATGACAATTAAGTGTTCAATAGTTTATTTTATGCATTTTCTCCACCAAAAAAATTATTTTTCAAATGACTCAAAAATTGTTGTATTGATAAGGCTCATGTATATAATAATAATAATTGTCACAATAGATAAGAATTTCATTTTAAATATTAATTATTTTAAAATTTTGTAAATCTTTACAATTTTTACACATTTTAACTAATGCTAAAATCAAAATTCAAATGAATTGAAAGTTTTTGTTGTAATAATGCTAATATAAATCAAACAAATATAATGTTTAATTTTTATCCACTCACATTATAGAAATTTCCATAATCAAAACTTTAATATTAATCATTATCATAATCAAAACCTCAATATTATTCTAAATTAATAATTATAATCTTTAACCCTAAACCTAACTATATATCTAACCCAAAACATAACCCTAACCCTAATTATAATTCTAACCTTGACCTTAACCCTTTTCTATCCCCAAACCTAACTCTTATAGCTATCATCATGTACTATCTTTGATTGCAATCTTAACCCTAATCCTAATGATAATTCTAACCCTAACCCTAACCCTAATTTTATTTACAATTAATAATCATAATCACTAAGATTAACCCTAATCCTAAGCTCAAGACTAATTGTAACCCTAACGCTTGACGTAATTATATCATTAGCCCTAATAATAATTCTAATCTTAACCCTTATACTAACCATAATCAAATCCTAGCCCTAAACCCAAACTCTTATGGCTATCATCACGTACTATCTTTGATTGCAATCTTAACCCTATCCCTAACCCTTATCCTAATTATAATTCTAACGCTAACCCTAATTTTATTTATAATTAATGATTATAGTCTTTAACGTTAACCCTAATTACAATCATTAAGATTAACCCCAATCCTAACCTTAATCCTAAGCATAAACCTAACTATGATATTAACCCTAACCCTAACCGTAATTTTCACCTATATCTAATCATAATTTTTATTCTATCATGATCATAATCTTATCTATAACCATAATCCTAACCCTACCTCTAACCAAAGTTTAAACCCCAACTTTGATATTATACACTTAATAACTATAAAACAATATTAGAGTTTCAAAATAAGAATATAATAGTATTATACTTTACTAATAAAACTATAAAAATAATATTATAACTAACAATAATTTAAAATAATAATATAATACATTTAAAATATTTCAAATTTATATTATGAATATTATTTTCAATAAATTATAAAAATAATATCATAATAATCAAAACAATATAAATTAATAATAATAGTATATTATAATATTATTCCATAAAATAATAGAAAATAATAATAATAATTGCAATAATAATATTACATATTATTGCAACAAACATTAATAATATAAAATTATATAGTTCTATTTTAAATTTTTTATTGTTTACCATGTTGCATCGTGACTGCTACTAGCTTACATATATTTGATTTTAATCAAATATATATATAATACGTCGAGAGATATCCTTATTGAGGCACCTATTTTTATCATGTAGCTGAACTCTAATATGTAAGCTAGTATTAATTCCTCTATTGAATATGTTTTGAAATGCAACAATAGGGAGAAGGTTGGGCTTATAGATATTGACGGAACAATGGATGCATTATATGATTCTTAATGCAAGAAAATAAGAATCTAGAACTTGTCTTTTGCGAGATATGTATCGTAAGAATTCAAGCCAAGCGAGGTGCATTTGAATTAAAAATTTTTTACTGTTTCTTTGAATCTACTATCACTTTATTAATAATTATTTGCATATTTGTATAAACATGCTGATATGCACTTTACAGTGATTTGAACATTCCATTGCGAAGTGAACATAATTTTACTAATCTTACTAAGCTTATGAAAATAGAAAAATGCTCAATGTTTCGATAAAGGAAGCATGGATGATTGGGTACCTATGATTGATAGCTTTATAGGAATTGATCTAGATAATGTTGCAAGTGGCAAAGGGTCTGAAATTAAGAAGCGCTTCAGCCTACAACCATTTAACAGTTACAAAAAGAATGGTGTAAAATAGAAGCTATAAAAAATAATGTCGCAAACAAACTCATTTTACATAAATAAAATCATAGAATACCAACCACAACACAATCTAAGGGACGAATGCTAAAAGTATGGAATGGGACTATTCACCTCCACAATTATAAGCCTACCAAAATGGTAGGATGTTGAGCAGCAAAATATATCCTTCACCAATAATACGAAAAAGATACAACACTGGAAAAATTGATGGATTCAACCAACCCAAAAGGAAGACACTTGGGTGATTGTCGAGATATTGTGAGCAACTACATAGATACAGAATAATCAATAGATATCGGAAGCCTGATATCAATGGTTGTGTGCAACCAAGTTGATTCAATAATTATGAGGGGTGGAGACTTCACATGGCTAAAATATATTGGCATGTTAAACTTATTGGTCAATCAGATTACATAAGGCACTATACAGAGAAAAATAATGCACTTCAAAACAGATCTAGACATGCATAGAAAAGCTTTTGTTGCATAATATGAACAAAATATACCTAATGCATAGCCAAACTAGAGCTATTGGCCCGTTAAAAACTGATCCAGAAATCATAAATAGCATTTAACGATGATGAATAAGAAAATTAATAGAATGTAATCGATCTTACCAATAATGGTGCACCCCAGGATTCGATCATAGAACCACAAAGCCAAGTCCTGCTAAGGCGTCAAAGCACAAGCATGATTCAATATGCTTAGGAAAAAGTCTGGTAAATATGCAGGGGATTGGCAGAGACTTACTTCAGAATTTTAATGTAAGAATAAAATAAATATAGCTCAAAATCGAAATTAAAGCAAGTCCTTGGAGGATGTATATGTAGCATTCATACACCAATTGCTTCAGTTGTTTCATCTTCAACATTAATGTTCTTCATTAGCCAGTCAGTTCAGTCGCTTCATCAGTAGTTACGTTCTTCATGAGCGAGGCAATCCAATATTGAATTGTAATGGCAAGAGCATCTTGTGTTGAATATACGATTGTAACTACTAGAGCATCCATTGGATTGTAACTGCAAGAGCATCCAACCTTGAATGTGCGATTGTAATTGCCAGACTGCACGATTGTAACTGCCAGTTATTACGTACGCGCATAGGCAATCTCCACCCCGTTGCCACTGTAGGGATGCCTCTCGGCATAACGATATTTAACGTACTTGAAACGTATGGAGCATTTGACCGATGAGAAATCCTACAATTTACTAGAGATTTAAGCTCTTATATTAATTATGATCATATTAAACATATTTGAAATGTATGAGAATATTTGAACACTACTAGTCTTACTCAATTTGTTGCTTAGCAAAATTTCAATAAATATTTACTCTCATCAACATTTGAGCTAAAATTTTCTTTATTTGTATAAATTTGAAAGTTAGTAATTCTCTTTGAGGCCTCATTGTTGGCTTTATAGCCTGGGAAGGATCGAATTTGGTGGTGGAAAATGAGCGAGTCAGGGAAATACGACAATGTGGCTGAACTGCCCACATATGTGTTGAGATGAACGTGGCTTCTACAAAGTACTCGCTGAATGTAAAGATTCTACCGATTAATCGCCCACTCAACGTGGACATCTCTCAATTAGATTACATAGGGCACTATACGGAGAAAAATAATGCACTTCAAAACAGATCTAGACATGCATAGAAAAGCTTTTGTTGTAGAATACGAACAAATATACCTAATGCATAGCCAAACTATAGCTATTGGCACATTAAAAACTGATCCAGAAATCATAAATAGCATTCAACGATGATGAATAAGAAAATTAATAGAATGGAATTGATCTTACCAATAATGGTGCACCTCAGGATTCGATCATAGAACCACAAAGCCAACTCCTGTTGAGGCATCAAAGCACAACTGTGATTCAATTTGCTTAGGAAAAAGTCTGGTAAATATGCAGGGGATTGGCAGAGACTTACTTCAGAATTTTAATGTAAGAATAAAGTAAATATAGCTCAAAATTGAAATTAAAGCAAGTCCTCAGAGGAAGTATATGTAGCATTCGTACATCAATTGCTTCAGTCGTTTCATCTTCAACATTAATGTTCTTCATTAGCTAGTCAGTTCAGTCGCTTCATTAGCAGTTATGTTATTCATGAGCCAGTCAATCCAACATTGAATTGTAATGGCAAGAGCATCTTTTGTTGAATATATGATTGTAACTGCTAGAGCATCCAGCCTTGATTGTAATTGCAAGAGCATCCGTACTTGAAATGTATAAGAGCATTTGATCGATGAGAAATCCTACAGTTTACCAGAGATTTAAGCTCTTATATTAATTATGATCATATTAAACATATTTGAAACGTATGAGAATATTTGAACGCTACTAGTCTTACTCAATTTGTTGTTTAGCAAAATTTCAATAAATATTTACTCTCATCAACATTTGAGCTAAAATTTTCTTTATTTGTATAAATTTGAAAGTTAGTATTTCTCTTTGAGGCCTCATTATTGGCTTTATAGCCTGGGAAGGATCGAATTTGGTGGTGGAAAAGGGGCGAGTTAGGGAAATATGACAACATGGCTAAACTGCCCACATATGTGTTCAGGTGAACGTGGCTTCTACACAGTACTCGTTGAATGTAAAGATTCTACTAGTTAATCGCCCACTCAACGTGGACATCTCTCATCCGTGTTTTACTAGGATAATATTTTGAAAATCGCTTTGGTCCTACAAATTTTCAGTGAAACAAGTTTCGATCGATATTTCTGTGTTTTGAGATGTTATTGTGAACTTTTGTTAGGAAGATTTGATTAAAACACGTGGTGCATCATTGCAACCATTCAATTCACTTCTATCTTTTTTTCCCTTTTTTTTTTTTTTGGTTGTTGTATGGGTTTTCTTTTGAATGAAAAAGATATATACCATGTTATCTTATGAAAATAACGATATATTGTTCAGTTTTACATATTTTTCAGGGACAAAGGTTAAATAAAAAATAAAATTACATAAAATGAGAGTAGATAGTTTATGAAAATAATATTTTTATAAAACAATAATTTGGATTTCTTTCATTTAGAGTTGGAACATCTATAGATTACTACAATGCAAGTGATCTCTTATGTTGTAGATAAGTACTTGAAGTTCTTGCATAATTGAATAATGCATACAACCCTCTAGTAGATTCTAATCTCTATAATGCAAGTTATCCTTTTTGTTTTCGATTAGGATAAAGAAGTTTTGAAGGGGCCTTGAAACCCTTAAAACCAAAGAACTGTCATCGAATAATGATCAAGACTTCCTAACAATGAAACACATATTTTAGAAAGGATCTGAAACCATCTAGACTCATGGGCATCCAGAGCCCAAGACACAACAACTGCAACAAAAATTAAACATCAATCAATGCAGCCACGACTAGCCGACACCAGCCAACCATCATAATAAAGACATTATAGAATAGGTTGGAGCAAGGAATAGATTTGGGTCAGAAAACAATCGACCTCAAAAAAATAGAAAAAAGGGGTTTTCAGGCACCCTCAGGCAATGACGGTTTTCTCAAGTTCCCATAACCTATAACAAAAATTTTAGGCCACAAAACACCACAAGACCCATACCTAACCAAAAACAAACATTAGCCAAACTGGGCCCTTGAAAACTGTTAGCATCCAGCAAGCCCCTAAAAGAAACAAAGACAATAAGGATTTTCCAAGGTCCCTCAACCATGAATGTGGGTTTTACAAGGCTCACACAACCAGACGAGGCCCAGACCACAACAATATAACCTGAAAGTACAATCTAGGACATAGGGTTTTGAAAAGGCACCCGAAAATTTTTACATAAGAAACCAAGAGATGTTTTAGATGCTTCCTCAACCCATAAAACAAACTGAGAAACTGGGTTTTGATAGGGAACCCAAACCCTTCTGTGAAGAGCACCATGAGAGTATTGATAGGAAACCTAAACCAGCAGCACAAACAGTAGTTTTTGAAATACTCCCTCACCCCTTCTCTCCACCTTAATAGGAGAAAGTGTCACCTCAATAAGAAAAGGAAGAAAGAAGACCAACAACCCATAAAAGCCCTCTTGTGACTAGCATAAGTCGAACCACTCCCTCACACCTAGTCTCCACCTCAATAGGAGAAAGGGCCACTTCAATAAGACAAAGACCTGAGAGAAATCTCACTGCGTAGAAAACCCTCCCATAGCCCAGCATAAGAGAATCCTCTCCACCTCTAATAGAGAGAAACCAACCACTGACAAACATCCAAGAAAACAATGAGAAAGAGCAGAAGAAACCCTCACCAATGATAAAATGAGGAAAGCACAAAGGGTCTACTCACACCCATAATTGAGGGCTCCCACCAAAACAACCACACAAACCCCAAACTAAGAAACGCTATGTTCCTAGCATGTAAAGACCTCAAAAAGGACCCAATTCCAGCCAGGGACAGCAAGGAAGAGGGGAGTAGAAAGGCAGAAGCCACAAGAGCCACCCTCAACATCGCCAAACTCAATCTCAGTAGGAACAAAATGTCCTCTCTCCCCTCCACACCCAGCCTTGGCCTCTCCCACACCATCAACCATGTATAACATAGTAAGGAGAACATGATCAAATATTGCATAGAACAAAGCACAGAATAGGGCCTCTGATGTAGAGAGTCTTGGAGCTTGTTCTATTCACCTTCTTGGTTTCTTGTCTTACTCAATCCTCTAACTCCTCAAGCCCATTCAATGGCACTTGGTAGGGGTTATTCTATCTAGACCTCCAAGGTCTGATCTAATTTGGCTTGCCTCAAGGTATAGCCACTGATCTTTGACAACCAACACCTCCTATTGAGGCTTCCACCTCAATCCCCAACACTACTCCTAAGGCTTCAACAACCTCTGCAAAGGATCACAACACACCAACTTGTTATAGGTGGGAAAAATACATTTACATAGTGCCTTTGATGTAATTAATGGGTTTGGGCATCTTCAAACCCATCATTAATATTTCCTAAACTCTCTTTGGCTCCACCGGGCTCAAATAGGCCTAATTCAATTAGCCCTCCATTGACGGTTTTCAGGGCTTAGTTTAAAAATTTTCCATACAATGCCACAAATAAATTGCAGATTAGAGTACCCTTTTCAAATTTTCATACAATATTGAAAAATTGCATCTGGGTTCACCGTACACATGTGGGAACCAAAACTGTCCTATTTTCGAGGGTTTTGGCCTACCCAAGTGACTTGGAAAGATGGCTTTGGAAATTTTCGCCAGTCAAATCACCTACACAAATCAATTAAGTTTTATTTAATTAAATTCATAGGGCTACCCAACCATATCTAATTTTTGGCTCCAGCAATCCATATGTGCTCTTAAAACGCACATCTCTTGTTGTCCTCACTCACTAACTCCTAGTAGTGAGCCTAGGGCTTCATTTCACAATCACCACAAAGGCATGGAAAGAAACAAAAACCTATTTTAATCATATGTACAGACCCTATCCTATAATTCCACTTGATTTCAATAGGTACCATCAATGGATGCTCAGGTTAGAGCCATTTTTCTCTTAAACCCTACCTACTTTGCAAGGGTTTTACACCTAGTACAGAGAATGGAAGAGATCTCTGCAACCAAACACAAACAACTTACTAAGATACCTTGATGGAAAGTACATTCAACAAACACTCATGCCCTACAATGATATTTCTCTGACAAGTCCATACTAGACCATACAATGCAATGAAAATAAGGAAAAACTATCAAAAACGATGAAAAGACAAGATTTCTTGAAAACACAAAACTTGCTCTTACATTCTAGACTCTCTAACCCATACAATGAAAGTTATTTTGGCTTATATGCTCATGGTTTAGTTGTTTCACCCAAATTTTTAATGTGAATCATCAAAAATGCAACTTTTGCAAAAAGTTGCAAAACGTTGCTCAACAACTTTTACATCTTTTTGACACCTAAGATGCAAATTTTCATTCTAGCGCATTCCAAGGCTCCCAAAGGCTCTCAAGAATCCTAGAAGACCTAAAAAAAACAATAAACCCCTATTATATGATGACAATGATCTAGAGTACTACTCCTATGATCAACATTATCATTACAACTTCCTAGGTTGATAGTATCCTGAATACAAATGACACAACCAAAAGCTTGGACACCTCAACCATGGCTCTACTAAGTCCCAAATGGTTGGTCCATTATTGCATCATGAAAGATAATACAAACTTAGGAAAAAACCAAAATTTGCATGCTTGGAGTGTTAGGTGCCCTGGACCAGCCTCCCACACAGTATGTATCTCCATTGTCCTCCCCTTCACTTGCATCATCGCTCATCAAAACCCTAGTTTGGTCGCTCCTCCCTACTTGCCCATTCTAGTTCCTACTCATTACAATGTTTTTTCATCTCTCTGAACATCTTGAAGCATAACTCATTATTAAAATTGGGAAGAGAAAAGTATTTTCTTGACCCAAGCGATCATTTATGTTTTGATTAAAGGGGAACCCTGGTTTTACAGGTACCAAAAACCCAGAGTTAACAGAAAAAAAGAAAGAACTAAAACAACTAGGACCTAGCCACAAAAAAGATGCCAACTAGTCCAACAGAACAGGGTAACAAAGACCAAATGGTAAACAAAACAAAACAACTAAATAAAATTATAGAAGCTTTCCTATTTTCTCATTTTTCATAATGGCCTCTTTGTTAATCAACAAAACTTTCCTACTGACATTATAAGCAGGGGTCATACCCTTGTCTTTTCTATAAAGCCTTATCATAGGATCTGACTGATGCTCCTCAATGTCCTCCTTTTCCTCATCCACACTCTCTGAAGGCACCCTGAGAATATTGCTTGTCCTTGCATTCATTGCCTTTGACTTCTTCTCCATCTTCATGCTGCCTAAAGGGGAATTACCCTGGGAAATGTCATGAAATACTTCAGCCTGCTCATTCAGCTTGCAAAGACCTTCATTAGTGTTATCCATAGCCGCCTTGCTAATCGCCACCACTGCAGTCAAACTCTTCTTGATTTTTAGACAATCATGATCCTCCAAAGCTTTGATTCACCCTTCATAGTACTTGAGGACTTCTGAATCTCCCTTTGGCTGATCAACCCCTCCCTTCAAATAATTAACATCTTGTAAAATCCCCATAAAATAGGGCATGTTGGTACTCCTATAAATTTTGTAGGCTGGAAACCATAATCTCTAGGATAGAGGAACCCATCTCCTTTGGTGTATCCCTACCCCCATCAACAAGTGTAAAGAGATTAGCATGTTGTTCTTTCTCACACCCACTCGAATCCATATGGGTTTCCTTTCTCTTGTTTGCAAGCACAAAAGAAGCATTAGCATTTGTGGACCCAAAAAATCTTAGACTTCCCCTTCGCATTCACAATAGAAGCCCCAAACCCCTTGTTCCCCTTCACATCAATACTAGGGTTCATAGAATCAGGAACAAAATCAGGGTCATCATCGTCATCTACAAGAAAGATCTTCCTACCAATGGGATTAGGGTTTTTAGCAAAGGATGACATTGGGTCCTGGTTTTCATAGATAGGAAAGGCCTCTTTCTCACCAGAATCATCCTCCTCATCAAAGGACATATCCTCATAATGCCCTAGAACATTCTTCTGAAATTCAATGCCCATCTTAGCCCTAGGGTTCCACTCTACATGATAGGATTTAGCATATTCTCTGATCAAAAGGATCAATCGCTCATGAAGAACAGGAAAGGAAATCCTCTTCGTATGAGCCTGAATACCATGATTCAGGTAGGATGCTAGGTAAAAGGGAAAATAGATACACTTGACACGCCAAAAATGATTCAAAATGACAAAATGGTAAGTGAAGAGACTACAAAATTTTACCATCCATTGTGAGATATCGCATGATGACCTCCAAGATCACCTTCTAAGGATTAGGGAGCGAAGTTCTATCCCAACCACCATCCATTTTTTTCCTCCTTTTCTCCCTCCTTCGGCATAAGGAAGGTGTTAAAAGAAACAGTGGCACATTTTTTTTCCCTATAGAGTTTGGTTCCTTCAATTAAGGTATTGAAAACCTTGGCCACCAGTTCCTCATTTATTTCCAGCTCACTATCCCTCCATCCCTGAATGAAGGAATCAATAATGAGGGCATCCAACTTATGAAGCATCTCCATATACCCTTTCAATCCACCTACAGAAAGCTCCTTCCAAACATCTTCCTTATTATACCACTCCTTATACACTTTCATGGGCTGCAAAAGGTTTCTATCCCCTCCCATCGAGAAAGAAACTCCAAACCCCACAATCTGTAACACAATAGCAATAGAGCTCAACTAGAGAATGAAGAAAAGGAAAGCCTCCAAAATTTTTGGCTTAGTCATAATAAAAATTGTCCCACCCAGGACACATTGAATCCCTTTCGCCTTCATTATTTCCAAGAACCACCTACGCTTTGCACGCATTACATTCATTACTAATGAGGATGTGAAGATCCACAGGGATACGATCATTAATAACCCATACTCTTCTGCTAGCTAAACCAACCCCCATATTGGCCAAATTATCAGCCACCTTATTTCCTTCTCAAAACACGCAAGAGATTTGAAAGTCTTCAAAATCTCTAAGGTGCGTAAGACAATCTTCAATGATATGTTTTATCGTCCAACTAGGGGAAGAGGACCTCTTAAGAGAATTAATAATGTTTAGGAGTCACACTCAAGTCAAACCCTTCTCACGCCTTACTCTTTATGTTGTTATAGCCATCTATTCATAATTACTATTCAAATATCAAAATATATTTTATTTAAAAAAAATATATTATAGATTAGATAACTTATTAAAAAAAATTAAATGTCTTCAAATTAGGATCATAGGTGAACCAATATATCCTTTCATAATTGTCTAGAAATCAAGAAAATTTGGTGGAAACCTTAACTCTACAATAACTCCCTTAACCATAGTCAACTAGTTAACATTGATGTCTTGTTCTACACAGTAGTTGTGAAGACAAGGCAACAATAAATAACAAAGAAATATCTAGAATGTTAGCTAGGAAAGACATCTAGAATGCAATATGTAAGCTTTTGCTTTAAAGGTTGAGTTTGACGGTTGGCATATATTTGGTGGTATAAATTAATGCCTACCAACATAGTAAACTAAATTTAGAATACTTATCTAATGGTAAAATACAACAAGAAAGCATGTTGATCCAAGAGGATATGAGTCACTAGATTGTGCAACAAATATTGAGTGTTTCTTGACAACCGTTATAGTTTTTCCAACTGGAATATCATAATTCTTAACACCCACATTAAAAATTTTAAGCATGGGATTAATGTCATACCATACCTATCTATGCATCCTCCAATGTAAAATTCAGATTGATACTATTATACCAACATAAATTATAATTGTATGTTTGATACCTAAGAGATATTGTATGCCATGGGATGCATAATTATCTGCAACCAAAAAATTACACCATTGTTGTGGATATTAAGTTTTCAATAATGCTAATTATTATATTGCAATATGTCTTACTTGAATTACACGTATTTTATTAAAAATTATGTTCCTCAAACATTATTCATCATCTATGTGTGTAGGTTTCAAGAGATCATTGTTCATTATTAAGTTCTTCATAATTTTGAGGTTTTCACTTCCTATAATATTTCTTAAACAAACTTGCTTCTTCACCTTATGTCATATTAATTGTTGGCATTCTACACTCTAATGAGAATATGGTTGATGTTTTCATTGATGGCAACCAACCGGTAATAGGTTTCTACATGCATTGGCATCACATACATCATCACTGATAGGCACTGGCACTGACAATGAAGTATACCAACACTCAAGCTGACATGAGACAAGTTTTGAAGATCTTATATGTATGAGATCTTATAGATCATTTTGAAGTAAGAAATATAAGGAGAGGACATTTTGTAATAGCATGATATAGAAGGATATTATGTAAAGATAGCAAAAGGTTTTTGGTTAAGGTATCTGACTGAGCTTAAGCCGGTACTGAACCAGGCATTAGAGATGTTATTTTGAGTAGTACATTGTATTGGATTTAACTATCCATACTGTAGTCAGTGAGACTCTTCTATTAACCAGTGAGTTGTAGGCTGTTGGCCTTCCTGCATGTGCAGGCCCCTATTGTAAGTAATATTTATTCATATTGGCCAGTGAGTAAATATTGTGGGTCACAAATCCCACCGAGGTTTTTCCCACATCGGGTTTCCTCATTAAAATATCTTGTGTTATGGTGTGCATTTATGTTGTCTCTGTTATTTCTATTTGCTACATATTTCTTGTTTACTGGTACATTAATTTGTGTTGCAAAGTTATAAATAAGTTCAATTATTCCACAAACTGGTTAGACACTGATTCACCCCCCCCCCCTCTCAATGTCTTTGGGACTATCATTGCATCTAACAATTGGTATCAGAGCCTGGTCCTCTATTTACAAAAGCCTAATAGCCTGAGGAAGATTCTGAAACCGGTACCGATGGAGAGTTTGAGAAAATAGTTAGAAGGAGCTCTTGAAGATTTTGATGCAAAAAAATTGAAGAATATAAAGCTTGAAGATGATCTGAGGATTGCCTAGGAATTCATTAAAGGACTTCAGGGGAACCTAGTTATAGCACAAAACAAGAGGAAAGAACTTCATGAGCAAATGCAAAAACATGATGATGAAAAGGAAACTCTTAGAGATATTGTAGAGAAGTTGAGACAAGAGAACACTAATATGAGGAATGAAATGCAAGATATGACCATGAGGCTATGTAAGGATATTGAAGATAGGAAGAAGAATGAAGAAGACTTGACTAGGAGACTTAATGATGGAGCAAATGAAAATTTGAGACTTAATCATGAGAATGATATGTTAAAGACAAATTTGATTCACATGCAACATGCTAAAGAGGTTCTTGCAAGACAAGTTGGGATTCTAGAAAATGAGTTAAACACTGCAAAGGATTACAAAGACAAATTCAAGAAAAGTTCAGAAAGATGATGATATGCTGAAAATACAAAAACCTAATGGACATACAATTGGACTTGGATTTGAACATGGAGAAAGTTTCGGGAATGCAAATAATCAAGATCACAGTAAACTAGGAAGCCTGCTAATGCTTATAAATTTAATGGGAAATGTTTTAATTGCAACAAATTTGGTCATAGAGAAAATCGGTGCAGATTTAGAAAAAATCAGAATACAAACCTACCCATCAGTCAATGTTCCAAATGCAATAAAGTTGGTCGTAATTCAGAAAATTGCAGAGTGAATGTGAAATTCTATGTTTGTCGAAGATTTGGACATTTATCTAATCAATGCAGAACACAAACTGGTCAAGGATATGGAAAAGCTATTGAGAGGAATAATGTAACTTGTTATGCAGGTAACAAGATTGGGCATATTGTAAAATTTTGTAGAAGCAAGACTATACCGGCAAACAATAAAGGATCTAATAAGAAAGGAAAAGAAAAGTTGAATGAAATAAAGCAAGAATTTTCAAAGCAATGGATTAAGAAGGGAGATCAGAGAGTAGATGAAACTATCTCTGCACCGGTAGAATAGAGTAATCCTCCATCGGTATGAGATTATTCATCCAACTAAGGAACAATCCTTAGGGGGTATGGTAGAAAGTTAAAAATCATGCATTCTACCCTCGGTTGATGGTGAGAAGACATATTTCTTCTTTACCGACAGATGTGTTAAGATTTCACTTAACCGACAAGCATTTTATGTGGTTTTTGGAAAATGTTTTGGTTATAAGGCACCGAAAAACCCTCATTTTCATCCACCAAGCATTCAGAGAGCATGTAATTGAGCAAAGGCATCCTAAGGCAAAGCAACAAGGTATTTTCATGCATTCAAGATTTCAAGAAATAGGTATTTATCTTTCGAAATGGAATCTTCATCCTCTGCACCTGAGTTTATTGCAAACCCTGTTGTGGTAGAAAACATTAAGCGCCCTAGACCCGTGTTTAAGATCATCCCTGAAATTTCCAAGCAAGATGATTCTAATAGAGCATTTTCAAAAATTCCGAAGGGAGTTGCTTTTGCTGAAGACCCTAGAATTTACATTCATTGCAACATAAAAAATTTAGGGACTGATGACCTAAAGAACATATACAATGATGTTATTACTGATGAACAAGGTTTGATTAAACCAGAGCACAAGATTATAGGAGACCTAGGATTTGTTGAAATTCTGAACATACCTGAATTTTTGAAGGAGGTACTTCATCTTGTACTGAGCAAAATTCATGGAGATTTTATGTGGGTTGATTATATTTTTAAAATCTCTAAGGAAGCAATCAAGGTGGTTACTCATTTACCCTCAACCGGTAGTAGGCCTGACAAAATAAAGAAGATACCTAACAAGGGTGTTATGGATTTAACCGGAGCTACATATGACAATAGATCTCCTAGGGTTAATCACATTACTGATGCAAATGTGAGATATGTGAGCATGGTACTTGGCTATAGAGTAACTCAAGCAAATAGATTAAATTCAATTTCCAGCTTATGTATTCACAGTGCATACGAGATGGTTAAAAACAATGCTAGGATTGATATGTGTGAATGGCTTAATCATGAACTGATTGATAACCTGAAAAAGATTAAAAGTGACAAGAAGGGGACATTCCATTTTGGCAACCTACTTGTGTGTTTGATTCTTTACTTCACCAAAGAGATACTCGACATTGGTCATAAGTACTTTGGATATGACATTTTGGTAGGCAAACAAATCATAGAAGCTATCACCGGTATGGGCTGTAACAGTGACAACATTATATTAGATTACTTCAAAACTTTCCAAACTAAGATGAAGGCTAGAGAAAGGATACCACAGAGAATAGTAGATAAGTATGGCAATCAAATTTGTTTTGTAATCGAACGTGATGAAACATGGATGGAATTTGTTACTCCTAGAACAATTTAAATAATAGAAATGGGTTATGAAGTTGATCTAAATGTTCTTGAGGCTTATGCTAAGACACTTCTTGATGCACCTAGGGAACCATCTGGAGAAATTTTTGGTAGTGCTGAGAATATTGAGAGTGTTGTCTCAATGCACAAGTAGAGAAAAAGAAGAGAGAAATTTATCAAAGATGCATCCAAGATGGCTAAGGAGGTTAAGGAAAATGTAATGAACTTGAGTGGTATATCTGCTAGTGAACTGGAAGGACTGAAACTGAAAGCTCATGTTTCATCGGTTGTCACTTCTTCGGATACAGATAGTGGAAAAGCAGTTGAGTTCAAGAGAGTAGAAAGGAAGAAGAGAAAATCCTCACAGGTACCTTCTCCTTCTCCTAAAAAGGCAAGGACATTAAGGAAGGAGCAACAGGTTGTAAGGGAGCCTAAGAAAAAGCTAACACCAAAGAATAAACAAACTAAGACACCGGATACCCTTACACCGGAGGAACTGGTAAATGAGATAACACAAGATGGTAATATTTGTAATGTAAATAGATATTATCACTCTTTCAAGGATTCTACAAAGACACTATAAAGGCTAGTATAATTTTGCAGTTGGACATCTATAAGAATGTTTTGATTGGAGTTGTAGATGATTTGCTAAATGACTTGTATTTAAGATTAGAAGCTAAAAGAATGGAAGTGATGGAATTAGACAAAAAGTTAAAAGATGAAGCATTATTGGCAATACACCCTGTAATTATAAACAAGAAATTGATGAACTAATTTCTGAAGCAAACCGGTCAATTTTTGTGAGTGGACAGCAGATTAGCCTGATGGCTGGGAGAGTGAAAGAGATTGCTGAAGAAATTGCAGACAAATGGGACATACTCTTTTTTGAAAAAGAAAAAAAAGAGGAAAGAGACATACAAAAAATGGATAAATCTTTTGCTAAGGTATACCAAAATGACAAAGGTAAAAGGAAAATTGGTAGTATACCTATTATAAAAGTAACAGATAACATTCCTCCACCAGCATAGGATATTCGACAATAACTTCAGATACACCGACACATACTGACAATCAACCGGTTAAGGCAACTGAAGAAGTTACGCATGATGACACTTACCCTGATTCTGAAATTCTTTTCACTATGAATGTGGATACACAAGATATTAACATTGTTGTGGATAAAGAGACTACAGAGGTTAAGGCAGATGATGCTAAGATCAGTGAGATCTCTAAGTCACTAGCACACATTGTTGACTCTCAGAAGAGTGAGATATTGGCACGAGATAAGGAACTGGAGACAGAGAAACTGATAGAGGATAAGGACACTAACACTAATAAATCATTAGAAGTAGAGGTACAAACACAGACAGAGAAACTGGAAGAAAATGTAAGTAAAGAGGAAGAAATAAATGGAAATAAGGAAGAAATAGTGAAGGTAATTGGGCAAGTATCTATTGAAAGGAAATCTATTGCAAAACCAAGCACATCTACTAGAGAATTCAAACCCACTAATGTAACAGGTGTTCTATTGGATTCTATTAAGAGGATAACAAATTGCAATGCCTTAGCATTTAAGGCTATTGATGACATATTACCTATCTTGAAGATGATTACACCAACCTGTAAGATAGATCACATTGAGGATTCTCTAGGTAAATTGGACACGTTGTCCAAATTTATTGCTGAAAATATTCTAACTATAGATAAGGTGAATGAGGTTAAGGAAAGAGTAGATAAAGAGAAAGGTGAATTCTTTAAGAAAACTATCAAAGATTGTACTGAGCACATGGATTCACTATTACCGGTACTTAACTCAACAATTTTGGAATATAAGGAGTTGTATAGAGAAGCTTGCAAACCTCACTATCTGACTGAAGATATTGATGAGGAAATTAAGAAGACATAGAAGGAAATAGATGATATTCTAGACAATATGATAGGTTCTTTGGGACTTATCTCAGTTTTTGAATAGGAAATAGCATTTTTTGAGGAAAAGTAGGAGAAACTTGAGAAAGAGAAATCAAGGATAAGGTCAAAGGCTTAGGAACTGAAAATAAAACTTACTCCATGATTGGATAGCCTTATTACTCAACGGGTTGAGCTATCAAAGCCAAAAATTCAAGGAGAATGATCACATGAGCAACAGATGCACTATCTAACTAGCATGATCCAGCAGACAAAGACCATTCTTTCTAACAATAAAAAATTCATGCTGAGCCTGAATCTAATTTTAGCAGACATTTTTCAACTTATAAGTAACCAGTTATAGGCTATGAGGTAGCATTTTTGTATTCTTTGATTTTTTTTTACATCTTTTGCCATTTATGCCAAAGGGGGAGTAGTATGGAGAAAAATAAATGCACAAAGGAGATCACTTTCTCAAGGGGAGCACACTCTTTTTGGGATAAGATTTTGGACTTCATTTTTGGATAACAGTTCTGGATTTTTCTCATGAGTGTTGCCATCAATACCAAAGGGGGAGATTGTTGGCATTCTACACTCTAATAAGTATGGTTGATGTTTTCATTGATGGCAACCAACTGGTAATAGGTTTCTACATGCACTAGTATCACAGACATCATCACCGACAGGAATATTCATCGACATCTAGATTACACTGGTAATGAAGTATACCGGCACTCGGGCCAACATGAGACAAGGATTTTTTATGTGAATTGTATTGTAAATGTAATTAATTTTTGTAAGCCGACTTGGTATATGTATGAGATCTTATAGATCATTTTCAAGTAAGAAATATAAGGAGAGGACAATTTTGTAATAGCATGATATAGAAGGATATTATGTAAAGATAGTGAAAGGTTTTTGGTTAAGGTATCTGACTGAGCTTAAACTAGTACTGAACCAAGCATTAGAGATGTTATTTTGAGTAGTACATTGTATTGGATTTAATTACCCATATTGTAGTCATTGAGACTCTTCTATTGAGCAATGAGCTCTAGGCTGTTAGCCTTCCTGCATGTGCAGGCCCCTATTGTAAGTAATATTTATTCATATTGGCCAGTGAGTACAAATATTGTGGGTCACAAATCCCACCAAGGTTTTCCCACAATGGGTTTCTTCGCTAAAATATCTTGTGTTATGGTGTGCATTTATGTAGTCTCTGTTATTTCTATTTGTTGCATTATTTCTTGTTTACCAATACATTAATTTGGGTTGCAAAATTATAAATAAGTTCAATGATTCCACAAACCAGTTAGATACTAATTCACACCCCCCCCCCTCTCAGTGTCTTTGGGACTGTCATTGCATCTAACATTAATATGCCTATTTTTATGCCATTAACTAGGCACATGCCTAAAACACATGATTAACTACTTGCCCACATCTAAGTGGACCCAATTGTTTTATATTTTTTCTATGTTGGGCAGTTGTTTTGTGCTTTGGTGGACCTAATTTTAATCCTTTTGCTTGTTTTTTAGTTTATGTGTTGTTTCTTTCTTTTCCTACTAGGTTTTTGCTAGGTTTTTGTAGAGGGTTGTTTTTGTTGGTTGTGCATCTCTCATGCACCTTGAAGTCACTTTATGGTTATGTATTGGTATGGGCCTATCCCGCTTTTATTAATCAAAACTACTTGCCCACATCTAAAACTAGTCCCTTTAAATTTCCTCATGTCTACAATAGTACAAATTTTTAGTAAGCTTTACATATGATGCATTTCAATTGGTTTTTTAACTTTTATTTTAGGTAAATGGGTTGTTTCCTACACTCCACATGCTCGCATTTCCCTTATCACTACTAATATGAACTTGTTCTATATAATACAACTCCTTCACCTTGAGCATGAGTTGGTATACCTTAATTAATGGAATGGTTAATATTAGAGTTGAGGAAAAATCAACTCTACAACTCCCAAAGATCACCTGCATGCAAACCTGTCACAGAAAGAGAGAAGCAAAAAAGCTATGGAGGCCAGAATTCAGAGATCCAAAAAAGAGGAGTCATATTGATGTGCAACAAGAACGCAATTCAATAATTACAGTTGTTTTGAAAATACAAAAAGAGAATCCTTATAAAAGGATACTTGAAACCTGAAAGAACTATGAGATTCCTAATTTTAGCTTAAGCATGGAGTATAATAGACTAATAATTAAACAAATAATTAGCTAATAAAAGATAACTCCAAATCCCCCCATTAAGATGAACTTAGGGAGTAACTAAAAAACAACTAAGGACTAAAAAACATGTAAAAAATGCAAGAAAGCAACAATGGGTCTCGACAACTAGGCCTGATGAGGTACCCAAGTACAATAAAATATCTGTAAAGTGGAGAAAAAGGAGAAAACTTTATGGGAACAAAACTCCTCTCCAAGAAGAGATGAAAGCTCAAGTGAAAGACTAATAAGCCTCCAAACAAGAGTGTTCCAGAAAATAGGAACAAAAATAAGAGAATGAAGAACACCACTAAAGCATGAAATAGCTACAAACACTGTCGAAGAGTAACTGTTGATCTGAAGAACATCCTCTCAAATAGAACATTACTAGGTATAATTTGCATAAGTGCCCTAAAATGACACTACTCGAATCGGATGATAAACAAAGACAAACAAATGAACTCGAAGATACAGATGGCCTGAAACACCAAAGCTTGAAGAGTTGATCAATCGAACCAAGGAAGCATTAGAACCAATAGAAAAAACCTCCCCATAATGTTGAAAAGCGAGAGGGACATGGACACTGAAAAGAATGACCAACAAGAACTACATGATGAAGAACCAGGAACAACAAAGGTGCAAATAAAGTACATAGTGTCGTAGAAGGAATACTCACTTGACAAACATCATGAGACTAATGTCATGGAAGGAAAAATAACATGACAAAGGTAGGAAACAAAGGAAAACATCAACCCCCCCATGGCACTTTATAAGTAGTGCATGCACAGTAAGGCACAAGATGTGCAACATCCCAAGTATACAATGCATGATGGCACTTTATCTCAGTGTGCTTGCATAAATAAAATGCTACAATGATAAAAAAAGATAGAAGAATGGAAAGAGAAAGCCAAATACAAGACATCCTAATCAAAGAAAGAGATCCCAAGACCTAAAAAATCCAAGATATTCACTAGAGTGCTGTAAAGAGAAAAACTGAATAAAATATATCTGAAGCAGAATCTGGAAATAACACTCATATGACTGGAAAGTACACAAAACAAGCTTTCCAACAATATAAAGTTTTCAAAAAATAGAGTTCAGATGCTCAAGTCATGTCTCCCGGAGTGCAAAAAGGAACCTCTGACTTTGACAAAAAAAATGCCATCAAAAAAGCAAAATCAAAAGTTCAAACCTCTAGATATGGATAGACCTCAAAAAGAGCTTTTCGACGATATACGATTTGTTGAAAAATGCCTCCATATGACTAAGTTAAGGCCAAAAAAAAATCCCCTCTTGTAGGGCATAAATAAGGTAAAAAAAATTAAAATTTAATGCATTTGGAGGTACAACCATACGGATTTTTGTGCATCAAAAAATGTGCCAATAAAAAATCATGCCCTAGATGCCCCTGTCACCTAAAATATGCAAATTATATATCAAAATTCATGGAATGAACATTCTGAATCTAACTGTGAAGTCATTTTGGCACCAAAATGTACCAAAAAATAGCTACCCCCAGAAATAGAAAAAAACAACTGCACAAACCCCCGAATATTCAAACCTAAAGAACAAGGCCCAAAATCTCTCATGAAGAGAACAAAGGCATGCAGATCTGGAGCTCTAATACCATATTGGAGTTGAGAAAAAATCAACTCTACAGCTCCAAAAGATCACCTGCATGCAAACCTGTCACAGAAAGAGAGAAGCAAAAAAGCTATGGAGGCTAGAATTCAGAGATCCAAAAAAGAGGAGTCATATTGATATGCAACAAGAATGAAATTCAATAATTACAGTTGTTTTTAAAATATGAAAAGAGAATCCTTATAAAAAGATACTCAAAACCCTAAAGGTGAAAACCCTTAAGAATTATAAGATTCCTAAGTTTAGCTTAAGCATGGAGTATAATAGACTAATAATTAAATAAATAATTATTAGCTAATAAAAGATAACTCCAATAGTTAACAAGCATAGATAATGACACTTTTTTATATATCATATTCATATTTCACATGAATAGTATATATACATGCTCTATAGAACTCCTCTACATGTTCCTTGATAAACTCCTCTCATGAGTGTAAGATTTAGAGCTTCTGACATGTATCTAGTGCATAGTTGATTATCAAAAAAAATCTCTTAACCTTGGCCACAATGTGATTCCACATTGAGCTATTATTTATCTCATCTTATATGTGGCTTTCATGAGTTGTGCTCCACTATAAGATAGAAAGAACTTCAACTTCATGGGAATGTTCTTAACTATCTATATGTCCTTAGTATCTTTGAACTTGAAGTATGTCTCTCTAAATCATTGATCTAGTCAACCAAATATTCTATATATAATATTCCAAAGTAACATGAGACATCAATCCTTACTTTTACCAAGGAAAAGGAGAATGTTTTATCCATTATAAATTCCTCAACAATATCATCTACATTCATGACACTTCTATGAACAAGATGATATCATGTATTATGAGCAATATCTTTCATTACCACATCAAGAAGAATTAATTACATGATAAAGAAGTAATTTGACTAGTAGGGTGTTGTCTAAGTAATAAAAAACTAACTAATCCTTAATAAATTGAAACCAACATTTTTTCCTTATGAGTAACATACTACCAAAAGTTCTTAATGTATGCTCTAATGCAATTATTCTAATGGAATGGTCAACCACTTGACATGTAAATTATTTAATTTGTAGCATGTGCATTAAGAAGATGTTACATGCTCCAAAATGTGTTCGGTGCTCAATGAAAATGAAATTTTTGCTTAGTATAGATAAGCAAAGGTGTATTTATATATAATTAGGTATAGGACATTAATTTCTACCCAAAATAGCATTATTCATGTTTTTGTTAAGTAATCATGAGAAAAATATCATACCATAAGGTGCACACAAGCTAAGTGTGAATGTGAGAACCACACATCTAATTTTGGCTGATAAAATATTACATTGATGTACTTAAGGATGTTCTTGCATTGTTGACTCATACCTTTTCAATTTTTAAATTAAAATTATTTTCAATTATCATCATTTTTCCCTTGTCCCTAAACTAAGTATAGATACATTTTATAAAATTTGATGTTTTTAATATATTAAGTGGGGAAGGGTCCCAAACCATTATAGTTCCAAACAAAAAACCATAAAAAAGGCTTGAAGAGAAAGCCCACCAAACAAAAATGTTCTATGATAGATTACAAGTACTACATATAGGAAATATATGAGTCCAAATAATATTAAACTAAGAAAATCCTAAAGCTAAACAAAACAACATTACAGATAGCGAGACATTAAGAAATGTATCCCCACTCATCCAACATACTAGGGAGTTGAAGAATTAGTCCTTTTTCCCTTAGCCTTGCTTTCATTCTTTCTTGTTGGATATTTTTGTTATTCTTTCTTTCAATCTTCCTACCCATTATAACTACTCCGATGAGAGACTTTTGTATCAAGTTCCTATTGATCTTCACTAGTTTCTCAATTCCTCTTTCCAACCATATGATTTGTTCCTTATTCAGACCCCAAGAACTTTTGAGGGGTTTTCTAATTTATCAACCTGAGCTCCAAGCTCTTCAAGCTCAATAGAGAATGCCTACCAATTCTAAGATTATTTTTCTTCACTGGTCCTCTATCAACCTATTCTTCCTCTTCCTCATCGCAATAGTCCTTGAGGGTAATGGCCTATCTAGAGAATCTTTGGAATGGGTCTCAATGAGTAGAGAGTGTGAATAGGAATTTTTAAGAATAAAATTTAGCAAATCCTGAAAGGTTTCCACTATCCTTCATGGCTTCATCAAGGTAGAATATTCGGAGTGTTCTTTAGCTTCATCTTCAAGGTAGTTTTATCAAAGAAACAATAATTTTGGTCATGACTATGACCTTGGTCAGTCTAGCAAACCTTCTTTCATGAAATAAAGTGGTAAGTTCATCCTTATCATAATCCCCAGCATAAATGTCAATGGTAGGGGAATGTTGAGGAGAGATAGCAGGGTTGATCTCAGGTGATATTTTGATGGCCTTTCCTTTGACACCTATGGTTTTATTTTTTAAGATACCCCAGGAGTTTAATGGACTATTTGCCTCTGTCATATATAAGTTTAGGGACAATATCAATGAGAAATATTGGGCTGTTACATCCAAAGGTTAGATTTTTCCTTTTAGGAGAGTAGAGAAGGGCATTCCTTGGTAAAATGGGTCTAGAATAAGATAGGTGATCATCTTTGAAAGCAATTTTACACTTTGAGAACCTAGGAAAAGTAAGGTTTCTATTATGACTAGGGGGATTGTGCGGTGGAGTAGGATTTAGGGTTAAGATAGTCTCTAGGCATAACATAAATTAGACAGTAGTGTAATGATGCATAAATCAGACCCTATTGTAATGGTGGGTAAAAATCATATGTAGCACATTTTACCTTGGATGAAAAATGAAGCAAATGAAAGCTAACTAATTTCTAGTGTCTCAAATGGTTGATAAGAGGAAAGTGATACCCACAACTTTTGTGTTATTGAAGAAGAATACTCAGGTGATGAATATTTTGGTAAGATGGGGAATTAATCAACTATTTGAAATCATGAAAGGGAAGGATGAAGAGCTATCATCTTAGTTCATGAATAAATAGAGAAATGGTATTGTAAAAGTTGATGGAATAAGGATGGAGTTGTCATAAAAATCAATAACTTAGGTGATTGGGTTGAGATGAGGGTGCAAAGGTTCTTCATTTGAGCTATAAAAACACTTACAAGGATTATATTTTTATGTTTCTAGAAGAAGGAGAATAGATAAAGGATCATCAAAATGGTTTTAGCAAAGAGGAGCTTTTTCCATTGTGGAGAGTTCTTAGTTACCATCAAATCAAGTGTTTAACCCTTGAAGGGTATTTCACAATGGTTTACAGGTATCAATTTCCTCTTCTCAACCATTTGAGACACCATAAATTAGTTAAATTTCCTTTCTTCCCTTTTCATCCTTGGAAAATGTGTTGTAAATGGTGTTTACCTTCCATTATATTAACGTCTAATTTATTCTATCTATAATCACTACCTAGAGACTACCACAAACCTACATCTTCCTCCTCCCAATAACTGCCCTGATCATGACAAAAATCCTCCTCTTCCTAGTGCTCAAAGAATAAAATTTCTTTCAAAGATGATGACCCTTCTACATCTAGACCTATTTCCTTGAGGAATTCCCTTCTTTGTTCCCTTAAAAGGAAAAGACTAACCCTTGGATGAAACAACCCACCATTGGTTGTGAATATTATATCTAAACCTACACCTTATGAAGGCAAAAACCCCATCAAACCCCAAGTAGTTTTAAAAATAATAACACGAGTTGCAAAGGTTGTTATAAAATCAGTTGAGAGAATCCCTACTCTCTCTCCTCCACATTCCCCTACCATTCACATTTTTTATGGGGAGTGTGGAGACGATGAATTTAGAACTTCCTCTAGAGAAAGAAGGTCAACTAGATTCACCATGCTCAGGTTGAGGCCACAAATGCTTCTATGATTAACAAAACCCACTTGAATAATAAGATGGATAACATTATGAAGATTATACCTTTAATTAAGAAGCTACAGAGGATAGTGAAGAAACCTTGGATGAACACTTGAATTTGACTCCTAAAAATTCCTATTCACAATCTCCACCCTTTGAGACCCATTCCCATGATGGTCCAGATGGGCTTAATATCCTTATGGACTATGGTGATGAGGATGAGGAAGGAAGGGTTAATATAGGAGTCAACAATGAAGGAAATTCATCTCAAAACTAAGGTGTTGGTTGCTGAACTTGAAGACCTTGGAGCTTCGGTGGAAAAATTGGAGACCCCTAAAAACTACTGAGGGTGTGAATAAAATAGGAACCCGATCATGCATCTAGAAAAAGGAATTGAGATCTTTGTGAAGATTAGTAGGAACCAAATGGAGATGGTTTCCAATTTGGTGCCAATTTTAGAGGCCTAGAGTGTATACGCCTTGGTTTTAATTTAGCACTAGGGCATGGTATGTCCTAGTATGTCTTGGTCCTAGAAATTAGGACTTCAAACTAGGGGCTAAGCTAGAAAATTGATGAAAATGTGAAGTAGGTGGGTGGTGTGAGCAGAATTAGTATTTCAATGTGGCCTTGGAAGATGGAATGCCAAAGTGAGGGTTAAGTGAGGAAAATAATGGAGGCGAGTACAATCTAGAACTCTACAGTAACTCATTCATTTTTTGAAATAATCATTGGATATTTTTATCTATCCTTAGAATTAATCAATGGAGATTTCCACAAGGTTTCCTACCTAGTTAAATCACTAATAAGGATGTACGGTCAATAGAAGCTTGACAATGCATTTTCCATCATCCAGAATCATTTTAAAAGAAAATGATGTTTAAAATGTAGTACACGAGCTATTTCATTATCTTGTACTAAATATATGAGACTACCAATAAAACTATCTTGTCAATTGGAGGAATATGACTCAAATAAATATTCTAAACTAATTAAGCCCCAAGAGTTTAATCTAATAAAAGTGAGAATGATGCAATGTTTGAAGCTCCAAACTTATTTTAAACCATTGTGAATCTATTTGCAATGATTCTTACATCCACCATTGTAATTGCATGGACCATCTAAATCGAATCTAGGCTACACATAGTGAGGGGCCTAGTATGAAATGGGATGGGACATTTTTCATGTACTTTCATGAAATGTACCTCATGGAACAAATAAGAAAGCTAAATCAAATTCAAAGTTATACAATGGAGTTGTTTCTTTTTGTCTTAAGAATTTAGGTTTCGGCAGTTTCTTTGTGATCCATATATAAGTTTGATTGGAAGGAAAGACTATTACTTGGTCTTTGTTCATTATTGTCATAGTAGTGTTAGTTTCACAATATCCAATTTCTAGCCACTCTTTGACGAAGACCTTTTCAACCATAGCTACGCCTTTGATATGTGACTGGTATTGCAATCATATCTGAGAAAGATTCTATTTTAGGCCTTCTTATGTATTTGTCTTTTACTAAATAAAGTGTTCTTGCATTGGACTTATCATCTTGGTTTGAGGACTTTTTGTTTCACTACTAGAGAAAGATAATTGGAACTAATCTACTAGAGTGCTCTTTTGTAATCATTGATAATGTGGTTCTAGAGTGTAATGGAGCAAAAAAATTTGCCTTTTTCAAGACAAAGTGTGTCTGCATTAGTCTTTGCAAGATAAGTAGTATAAACTTTCTTCAAGAGTCAAATTAATGATAGTATACAAAAGAAATGAATCAAATTTACAGCAATAAATGCACTATAATCAATTTTGACCAAAAATGAAGGATAATTAAAAGAAACATGATCATACAAGCAATTGTACAAATACTATTGTATATGAAAACTACTGTAGGTTAAAAAAAATATAGTGCCTTCATTTAAAAGATAATAACAAAATAATGAAATAAAACACAACCATAAAAAATCCAGTCGTGTACGAATTCCAAACAAATTACTCAAAGTGAGTTACCTCAAGAATCAAGAATCATCTATGTTTGACATAGATGATTACAATTCATCTATGTCAAACACATCCATCATAACAAAGAGCTCTTGCATATATAAAGATGTGCATGAGTTATATAAAACTCTATGTCAAAGAACAATCTATTTTAGTTTAAAAAAAAGCATTTGTAAATAGTAACATTTTCATGTTATAGTTTTAATTCATCATATTATCAAATAACCATGGAGTGCACGCAAGGGCCAGGGACGGCTAGGGCTACGGGAGATGTTGTAGGGGAGGAGGACAAAGGTGACCCGGATGGTGGGTAGGATGTTTTGGGTTCCATCAGGATCTTGCTGCCATCCCTTTCCCTGCTCAATGCCTTGGCGGAGTGGTTGGGGGTTTCAGACCGAAGAAGGTGCTGTGAGGGTTGGGGGCAATCGTGTTTGCTTGCCATGCTTTACCTGTCGTCGACCAAAAATCATTTGGCCGTTTGGTAGAATATGGTGATGATGGCTCCCCATAGTGTTTTTGGGGTTCCCTTCAATGAAGTGTCCTGGGATGATCTTGAGGCTGGGGAAGCCCCTTTCTGTGCTTGTTCTCTCCTCCTTGTTGAGGTTTGGGCTTCTAATGTTTTGGGCCTTAGGGTTTTTTTGCCCGCTACAGCTCTTTTTTCTGCTAAGGAGGAGATGTTATTTCTGGAACTCTGGCTCAAGGCCCTATGGGCATGAGTGTTTTCTGCTCCCTCAACCTTTGCTAAAGATCTGTTGAGGGGCTGTCCTATTCAACCCACTCTTACTTTTGTTTGCAGATTCTGTTGGTACGCCCTCTCTATCATGCTTGGGTTTTCTCTGGCTTGCCTTATTGAGGTTGCCCTTCCTTATTCAAATGCGAAGAAGGACAATGCTTGAGACAACTTATCTCCTATAGAGGTGGAGTTGAGTCTTGTCATGGAGGATGGGTTGTGCTGGAAGATGGCTGGTGTTGTCCTTTTTCTGGACTACTGGGGTTCTAGAGGAGATCTTTCTCCTAGATCTTTAGGTTATGAGGGCCTGCCAAAACCCTTTGTTCCAGCTAAGCGTAATGGGTTTTTTCTTAAGTTGCTGGACTTTGTTCTATAGTTAGAAGTTGTTCTTCTTGCTAGCTTCACCTAGATGATGATAAGCATCATGACTAAACCCATCTCGTTAGGCAGTGTGAGCCTAGTTTTTCTTGAGCAGGTGATTTTCTAGTTAATGGAACCACGCTTTCAAGCTCTCTTTTGTCTTCTACTATAGAGGTGGATTTTTTGGTGTTGTTTGTCTTCTTGGATGTTGTTATTTTAAGGCCTCTGTTTCAGTCCAAGGTGGTGGAGGGAGCCACTTCAAAACCCTTTTTGTGGTTCTAGGAACCAACTCAAAACCCAGGTCTAAGGCTAGGGAAGCCTTTCAAAATCCCTGTGTTTCTTTTCAGCATGTTCTATCTTGTATGTTTAATCTTGTCTGGCTAGAAGCTAATAGTTTTCAAGGGCCTAGTTTAGATAGTGGTTGTTTTTGGTTATGGGCTAGGCTAGTTTTTTGTTGTCTGGAATCTTTGTCTTAGGTTAAGGGAGCTCAAAACATCCCTATTGTTTGGCTGAGGGTGCCTGTTAACCCTCGTCACTTTTTCTTAAGGTTAAGGCTGTAGCCTTTTCGGTGTGGCCAAAGTTTTTTGTCTTGATCATATCTTTAGTGTCTAGCTAGCTTTTTTTACCTGTGGCAGTGCTGGTGTTCGACTGGCTTTTATCAGCTCAATAGTTTTGGGGCTGCTAGTTTTCATGGTTTGATTTATGTGGCAACATTGTTCTATGGGTTCCAGATCCTAGTAAAATCTGAGGGTTTCGAGTCCCTTCAAAACCTGTTGTAAGGGGTTTCGGGTCCCCTCAAAACTTGTTTTCCCATAATCAAAAATATTTATATGTTATTGAATGAGATACACATGAAATATAATATAATATTTAACTTAAAAAAATATACATGTACATACTATTGAATGTTTAAATATAAAATTTGAGCACAAAACTTAATAAAAAATTTCATTGAAACTTCATAAATCTATTATATATTCCATTTAATGCATTCATTTCTTGTAAAATGCATCAACTATTAAAATCAATATAAAATATTCAATACATGAACTTGTAAAAAAAAGTAAAATAAGATCAACATATATAAAGTAATATATAATAAATAATTAGTCAAAATTCTCGTAAACATGTTGAATTAGTACTCTGTGTTGGAATAGTACTAATATATTAGATGGTAACCTCTCTAAGTGGTCATTTACTAAGTAAACATGTTGAATTAGTACTTCAATGTTGGAGATGTATTAGATGATGAAGTTGGCAATTTGATAAAATCATGTCATGTCATGGCTTAATAGGTCCTATTATGGACCTATTATGCCATGATGGCATAATAGGTGGACTATTATGCAATGTCATGGCATAATAGGACTTATTATGCTGTCATGGCATAATAGGACTTATTATGCTGTCATGGCATAATAGGTCCTATTATGCCATGACATTATATAATAGGTCCTATTATGCCATGGCATGGCGTAATAGGTCCATAATTGGTCCTATCATACCATGACATGGCATAATAGGACCTTAATGCCATGACATGGCATAAATAGTCCTATTGTGCCATTCCATGGCATAATAGGACCTATTATGGCATGTCATGGCATAATAGGACCTATTATGCCATGACATCATATAATAGGACCAACTATGGAGCTATTATGCAATGTCATGGCATAATAGGACATATTCTGCCATCATGGCATAATGTGTCCTGCTATGCCATGACATGGCATAATAGGTCTATAATTGGTCCTATCATACCATGACATGGCATAATAGGACCATAATAGGACCTATTGTGCCATTTCATGGCGTAATAGGACCTATTATGACATGTCATGGAATAATAGGACCTATTATGCCATAATCATCCCTTAACCTAGCTACCAATTCCTTATCGTCCTTGTCATCCTTGTCATTTCAATAACCCACCTTCCAAAAATTGTCATCCTTGCTTCTTTTTTGACTTGTCAAAGTTCTCTTCATCTAATACTTATTCAAGTTATGCTTAATTCTCTAGCTCTAATGATTCTTTCATTATTTTTTTAAGTCAAACTTTCATCCATCGTCCCACCTTATTTCTCTTTCCTTGATTCCTTCTAAATACTTTCACCTGATAACTTGCTAAATATTTCCCATCAAAGTTTGAGAATTACAATTTCTTTCGAAGTGGTACTAGGTATGAATCAAGCCTAAACTTTGATATCTAAAATTTGAAGAGTAATGTTAATTACTTAAGGTTATACATTTGGATTTCCCTCTTTTAAAATGAATTTTTAGTTACCCCAATGTCCAGTAGCTCAAATTGTGATTTTAATTATGTTTTTTGTCTAATCCATGAAATTTAAAACATCTCGCCTATTTTTTTGACATCCCATAACCCACTAGAATAGCCCAAAAGGCCACAAGGTCACCTAAAAATGATCCAAGGCACTGGAAAGGTACCAATAACTAATAGTGGTAACTTTTGTATTGCCTAATGAGGAATAAGAATAATTTTTGTACATATGTGATTTAAGGAATTGGAATGGTGGCTTGCTAGAAGTGGTTAAATTTTTTCATTTATTGGTTGAAAGGCCCAATACCTAAAAAAATAATTCCTAGAAACATGTAACCCAAGTCTCACAAATTCAATATTGAAAGATTCAAAGTCCACTTGAAATTTACTATAGTGGATCAAATCTTATTACAAGTGAAGTCTCATGATGTCTCAGTAGTTTTCACTATGGATTTCATGAATTCATTGACTATCTTGCATGTATATGGTGATGTGATTGGTGAGAAAACTAACATATCATAATGCAAAGATATTGATAGTTCTAGTATGGTTTTTGATGTCAAGATTGCATTTTTGAGACAACATGGTGCAAGATGCAACATTTTTGATAATGGCATAATAGGTCCTATTATTCCATTACATGGCATAATAGGTCCATAATTGGTCCTATCATACCATGACATGACATAATAGGACCTTTATGCCATGACATGGCATAAATGGTCCTATTATGCCATTTCATGGCATAATAGGACCTATTATGGCATGTCATGGCATTATAGTAATAGGTCCTATTATGCCATGTCATGGTATGACAGGACCAACTATGGACCTATTATGCAATGTCATGGCATAATAGGACATATTATGCCATCATGACATAATGTGTCCTATTATGCCATGACGTGGCATCATAGGTCCATAGTTGGTCCTATCATACCATGACATGGCATAATAGGAACATAATTTTCCATCATGGCATAATGTGTTTTATTATGCCATGTCATGGCATAATAGGACTTAATATATTCCTATTATGCCATGACATGCCTTAATATGAAATGATGGCATAATATGTCCTATTATGCCATGACATGCCATAATAGGTCCATAATTTGTCCTATTATGTCATGTCATGGAATAATAGGAAAATAGTTATCAAATCTATAACATTTGACTATGTCAATGGCGAATTCTTAATGAATATTCATTTTTTGAAGCTCTCATCATGAAATTAGAGATATTATACAAGAGGAGAGAATTAAATCCCTCTAATATTGGTGTATAAAGTACGGAGCCTTTGATTTACCAGATGGAATATCTAAGTAGGGTCATCATGAATGAGGACCCTTGAGGTTTACATTAGAGCTATGGATGACCTTGACCTTGGTAGCCCACCACTTCCATGTGTAAGAATATATGTGTTAATGTCGAGTTCACACCATTAGGGTAAATGAAGTTACAATGTTAAGACTTTTAGCATAGAGGAAGAGCACTTGGTCAAGCAAGTTGATATTCATTATAAAGTGAAAGAAGAAAATGAAAAAAACTATTGAGATTGAGATAGAAACTTTATGATAACTCATACACTAGCGTCTCTTTCATAATCTTTAATAGACATGACTACACATACGTTAGTTAACATTATCTATGCTCAATAGCATATGGTTCATTTTCTTTATTTGACACATTTGAGAGGTCATAGTTTGACCTTATTATGCCATATCATGGTATAATAGGACATATTATGCCATGATGACATGATATGTCCTATTATGTCACGACATGCCATAATAGGTCCATAATTGGTCCTATTATGCCATGACCTATTATGCCATGACACATGCCATGATATTTCATTTTGGTTTTGGTTTTGATACATCCATTTAGTTTCTATTTGGTTTTGATTTGGTTTTGGTTTTGATTTCCATTTAGTTTGGGTTTTGTTATGATTTGGTTTTGGTTTTGATGTTTGTGAGATATCTTGTATCTTGTAAATTTGATATTTTTTTTTGTTAACTATCTAGATTTGGTTTTGATTTGTAAATTTATTGATTTTGGTTTAGTGTTTAGGGTTAACTATTGAAGAATATTTCAAATCAAAATTAAGAATTTACAAATGTAAAAACAAATTTACTTATAGGCTACCTTAAAACAAAACTTAAATAATGCTCGAAAAACAAGAAAAATATACAAGAAAATTAAAAAATGTGAAAACTGATGATCAAATGTGTACTTGGGATAGTGGTGGAGGCTTGAAATGGAGTCCACGGCATGAGGGCCCATTTTTGATCTCCTTTTCTCACTATAGTTGTAGGTAAAAATGACAAAATGCACTCGAAAAAAATGGGTAAAATCGGATTTAAAAATGGGACCCCATTTCATTTTCAAGTGGGCCCCCATTTGTTCTCAAATGGGGGCCCATTTAGTTTCTCCTCGGGCCCTCGTTACTTTCTGCCTTGGGGGCCCAAAGAAGAAACAGGCCCCCATTTTTTGAAAACGGGCCCCTGCTTATAAGAGTGCATTTTCCAACGCGCAGACTTCTGCCAATTTGTGACCCATTACTTTGCACTTACCCGGAGGGTAAATGTTAGATTGACTGGTTTGGTCCGTGAGATTTGGTAGTTTGGAAGATGATCGACTGTTGGGTTTTAAAGTTTTCAAATGCAAGTTAGAGCATTGTTTTGCTCACACGAGTATTAATGGCAGATGAGACATTGGCGTTTCATTCCAAATAGTAATAAAAGTACTCTTAAAAGCTATTCTTGATTCGTAAAGAATTTCATAGTGATCCAGAAGACATTCCTGTAGCTGAAGAAGATTGAGATGTTTTCTTGCAACACAGAATCGCTATCCCTCTGGTATAATTGAAACAGTAAGTTCATCTGAGCTCGTTCATTTGTTCTTGAAACAATTAATGTTGTGCACAAAATTATAGGAAGATAATTTCAATTGTTCTAGGGTTAGAAGCTAAACAAAGAAAAGTGAAATTTGCTTAAATTATTATTGTAATTTAAATCTTGTGTTAGCCATAGTTATTTGTTTCTCAATTTAAAGATGTAGTAGGAAACCCTAGCTCAAAAGACGGTTCCCTCACAAAAAAATTTAGGGCGAATTGAATACATGAAAATGAATCTTTATGATGATTTCTTGGACCAATTTAAGCCATCGACAAATGATAGATAACAAGGGCAGAAATTTGTCAGTGGAAAAACCCTAGTAGAAGGGTTAACTCAAAAAGCATACCACTTGGTGGATGTTACGATACCAATGACCAGATTAGAGATGTTCAAATTATGGTATGGACAGAGGAACTTGCATTCCCCACTATCCAGTCCTTGGCAGTATGATTTGGGTAAATTAGTGGTGTCGGGTGTCTTCATGGATGTCGACCTTCTCAAGGCTATTACAAATTGATATGACCCTGTCTCGAGGGTTATTAGGGGAAATAATGGAGAGAATTTGTTGACCATCAAAAGTGAAGAATTCCAGGAGATTTTTGACCTATATGAACCATCTACGAACCTAGTGTAAGTAGACCTGAATGAGTTAAAAGAAGAATACTATAAAATGGAGTTCATTAGAAGTAATTATCTTCCAATGTATTTGGCTAGAGTAGGAAACACAACATACCACATTAGCCCTAGCTCAGAGGAGCCATTCCCTATTGGTTCTTTTGCTCCCTATTTTCAGGGTACCCTTTTCTCTCTGTGTCAGGTATTGGGTTTCAATCCAATTACAGTTATGCCACCTTATTTCATGTACATGGCCATGCAAATTCAACATCCGGATTATATAGTGGCCTTTTTCTCTCTGTGTCAGGTATAGATAGGAGGCTAGCTTTGTAATATTTGACAATAACTTTTCTTCTAAGTTGAGGCCAAGGTTGACAGTAAAACCACCGAGGATCTCAAAGGAGCTGCATGATTTTTTAAGGCCCAAAGAGAGGTTTCCACTTGTCAGGATTGAGCACAATTGGGGGGATTTTATCCATTACTCTGTAAGCAGTGTTATCAAAATCTATGGTTTCTCTAGACAACCACATGTACTACCTTTTAACGTTCCTTTGAGAATGGGGTTTTTTGAGGTAATGTGGCAGATAGGGTGTATTCATGACAAGGAATTAAAGGGAAAAGGCAAAGAAACAATTTTCCCTGATTACACTATCATCCCTTATTTTGTAATTCTGAAAGGAGGATATGAACATTTTGATAAATTCTTTGCACCATATCGTTTAGGGGTGAGCATAGCTAGACACAGTGATCCTGAGGGTTCTTACAATATATTCAAGACAAGAATAAAAGGGGGCCTATTGCCTCATGAGCATAAGTTTCCTGAAGATAGAATTATAAATGAATTTGATCTCATGATTCAGGAGTGGAGAAAAGAGAAATGGATAATCTTCAAAAAGTTAGGGGCTACAATTCATAAAATGGATCCAAGTTATGATCCAATAAAGGATTTTACTCCATTTTTTTGTTAAGGTCGATTTTGTTATGAATAATTTTGATGAATTGAATCTAATTTTGAAGGAGAAGAAGGTCAAACTTGAAGAAGTTCATGGCCGACAAGTTGAAAGAGGGGATGTACATCGTCCAACACCCATCATTATGGAGGGATCAACTTTGATTCAGCAAATGGGGATGCAATAGTCAAGCTCATGACCTCCTTTGTCTCAAAGAGCAGGTGGCATGGTAGAAAGGAGACCTATTCATGAATCTTCTCAAAAAAGAGGAAGAGAAGAAACAAATGATGAAGAGGAGAGCAACAACGACAGTGGAAGGTTAGTAAGAAGAAAGGGTAAAAAGATAATGAGTACAAATCTTTCCCCGAAGATGCAAATCAAGCCTTTTAAAGGAATCAAGATCATTGATCTTGAAGACTCAGATAGAAGTCCTTCACCATCACTTGTTCCCTTTTCACCTATAAGGCATGGTGAAGAACAAATGGAGGAAGATATGTTTGTAGCAACAAGTGCAGAAATGCAAATTGGTACTCCCCTTTTGCCCCCTAATTTGGAATTGGACCTCACTCCTTTATATATTCAAGTTAAAGCTTTCAGGGATGCAAGAAAAAAAGCATGTAATAATTTCCTTGAAGAAGATACTTTTGTGAGCAGCCCAGCCTTTTTGCAATTAGTATGGAAGATGAAGATCGAAGAATACAAAAGAAAAACTACTGAGAAAAAAGGCCCAAAGGCCAGACAAGTCTGATCAAGAAAATCAGGGAGAGGTCAAGAATGAAATGATGGAAGAGTTTAAGGAAATCACTGCTGATGAGGGTAGGATGATTATAAGTCAGGATGGAGTCCTGGTTTTACTAGAATGGGACATAGCAGATGCTCTGGCTTTTGATGCAATCAGGAAATCAAAAGGTCAGTATTTCAGTTTAGAGGAGGAAGCAAGGTTGGCATTAAAAGGATCAAATTTTGTAGTTGATTATGCAACTTTGGCAATATGGGCATTAGAGGAAGGACCTAGAAAGCCTATCATCAATGACTTAAACCCCAATTTGAGGAGAGGCCTTATTACAAAAAGAGCATTTGACACATCAAGTGTAGAGGCTACAAAGTTGAATGTTGATGTTGCTAAGTTGGCACATGAGACTTCAAAAAGAGAAGCCTTGTCAAAGGTGGAGCTGATGAGAAAGTTTGATAAACTATTCAATGATTACAATGTAGCTCAACAAAGGTGTGTGGAGTTGCAAACGAGAGTGCAATTCTTTGAGCAAGGACAGATAAAGGATTTTGTTCATGCACTTATAGGGCCATCTAAGCCGTCAACATCTAGGTCATCACCTGTTGTCCAGGAAGAAGAAATAGTTCAACCTGATATAAATGGTGGTATCCCTAGTATGTCATTAGTCCCATATGATGATGATGAGCCTGAAGCCACTAGATCAACTAAACCAACTCAGTCTCATCTTTTTGAAAAGATTGTTGAATTAGACAATAAGCTGAAAGGATCAGAAGATCAATCAGCTGGACAACAAAAGGAAATAGTTAGCTCAGTGCTAACTCATTTAAATGAAAAAGTTGATAGTAGACTCAATAGTGTTCATGCCTTATATTCTTTATTATTTAATGCTATTCAAATATTTGATGATGATAAAGAAGTGGCAATTCCTTTGTTTACAAAATGGTTGCAAAGGGGAAATAAGCTCAGAATAATGTCCATGGCTTCTAAGTATCATGTTGAGAGACCATGTGTACTCCAACCAACATATTTGTTGGTAAAATCAATGCAGGGAGCCCAAATTTCGCTGGAAAATATAGAAAGAAAGGTAAGGGAACTAACAAAATTTTCTAGTGAGTTGAATCAAATGCTTTTGCAAGATATTAAGGATAAAGATGGGCCAGTCAAGCCTCTACAATTTTGGAAGAAGGAGGCAAAAAGAATCATCAGTATTCAGGTAGAGCTAATATGCGAAGGGATAAACATGGATATGCTAGAGGATAGCATGGATAAAATAATTCGCACAGGGTCATTGTTTGAAACTTTTGAAAGAGAGGCAAACCAAGTAGCCATTAAATACATTCCATACAGGGCTAAAGTCGATGAAGTCATGAGTTTTGACTAGCCATTCGATGAAGAGTATAGTGCATGGAGTAGGATGTATCTAAATGATGAATAAAGGTTGCAAACAGTTTGATATAACTCTTTTTCTCTTCTAGTGGCGGATATTTTTGTACTGATATAACAATGATCGTGGTAAAATTCATCATGAGTTTTAGAGAAGCGGCTGCAGATTTTGATCTTGTATGAACAAAATCAAGGATGAAATATTTTTGTAACAAAATGTAGTTGTATGTGATCATTTTGAGATGATAGGTGTCTCCTCTGGCCTGAAGCTTGTTTGCTCCCTTGTTTTTTATAAAAGGGAATTCAGGGCTATGAGATAGTGTTCCGATTTCAGTCCCTTGAGTGTTCCAAATTTCTGGTTCCAATAGCAATGTCTAGGTGAAACAAAAAGGTTGTAAAAGCTCATTTGTAGAGCAAAATAGAAAGAGTCGTGTGTCTTTTTTTCTGCAGGTTCTTGAAGGAGTTATGTATAAATTGTATTTTGAGAGAGACAGTCGTAATGTTCAATAGAAATATAATTCAAACCCATTTCTCTCCAGTGTATTTTTTTATTATATTTTGAATGAATAACATTAAGGATTTAATCATTCATTGTACAGTTGTGGTGTATGTATTTTATGTTCATGCTTTTGTCTAAGGGGCCAATTACATGCTTTAGTAGAATTGCAGAGTGTTAAGGATATTTGCAGAGATTTTGATAAGTAATTTTGTGTTGTGGTTGCAAATGTGATGTATTGCAAGGCAATATTATCTTAGGTTTATATGTTGTTAGATAAATTCTGTCAGAATACATTTTATGTAGTATGAATTCATGTACCCAATGTAGTAAGACACTGATCGTAGCTTGCAATTGTCTTGGTGTTGATTTTGTGTTCGAAATCACTAGTTATTTGCTATGATTTGTTGAATATCATAATATTTTCATTTACATGTATGTTGCAAAGTGCATATAATCATCCCATGCTCCAAATTCGTTGAGGATCACTACGGAATTTGCCATTCCTGAGCATTCTCCCTTTTTGTCGAGCCTTTACACGAGATTATCTGCTTTATTTTATGTGTGATTTGTTAGTCTGGCATAGAGATCACAAATTGGCATAGGGAATACCCTCCCGAGCTTTGCAGAGCCCAAAGTGTAGAAGGATCTTGTATCCTTGTTGAAGTTGGTCCAAGTTTTAAGAATATTAACAGTTGGAAGTGGCTTTCCATAGATATTTGGAGGAGTGGCTTTCCATAGATATTTGGAGGAATCAGCTTCGTCTCTGCCCTGTGGCAGTGTAAACCCATTTTTGGGCACCAACAGCTGTAACCCAAAATCTATGCCACCTTGAGCTGGAAAGAAACATAGCGAAGGAAAAGGAAATCCAGGTTTTGAAAGGCATCCTAGAATCTTTTACAAAATATAACACTTTGAACTGCAAAACATGCAATCAAAGAATAGAACGAAACAGAGAAGACAAGGAGGTTTTCAAGAGAACATTGTCGCAGGTGAATAGTGGAGTGTCGTGCTTTGCGTTAATTGCAGGATTATCGATGATGGGGACACTGGTGCCCCTGTTCAATGGAATATCGAGGGAGAGCACGTCGCAGCCAATATTTTCATCCACAGCAGAAATGTGGAATGGGCGCTTTGCTATGCTCCGCCTCCTCGCATTGGCTTTCACTGAATACGTCAAGGGTGGACCGCTTGTATACACACCATCATAGTTCTTTATATCCAAATATTGGAAGCTCTCACATGGCATTCCATGTTCCAGTGGAGTTTTCTTGTACTGTTTAGCATGTCATACAGTTCAATTATACAAGACCTTGTTAAAAATTCAATCTTTATACTATAAAGCAAGTTTGAGTTGAACTACTAGGACGCGTAACTATTTTTTGAAAGCTTGTTAAACAACAAATGCAATAAGACTTCTTAGAGTTTAAATGCTCTTATACGTTTCAAATATGTTCAAAATAATTCAAATCAATGCAAGAATTTAAATATCTGAAGAACTGGAAGAAGTTTCATTGGTCTAATAAACATGATATTAAAAGTTATGTTCTGAATAATAGTAAGAAACATGGAGATCCGCATGTGAATGAAGAGTGATATATAATGCTTTGAATGATATTAACACATCGAATACATCTAACAATAATGTTAGAAAGGTAGAACATTTAAAACCTTTCATCACTACTAATAATAATATCACTTTCTTCACAACTACCTCAAAATCATGAAGGGCAGTGATGAAAATCTGTCATCACAGTTCTGTAGAAACTAGCTCGTTATTTCTACCACATGCCAGCATTAAATAAAAATTAATAAAAATGTCGAAGAAGTAGATGAGTGTAGAAGGTCATTATTTGGTGTAAGATAAAATTAATAAAAATTAAGTTTTTCTATGCAGCAGCATAGTTGTGTAAACAGTTATATTCCTGCGTGTGTATTTTTATGTAATTCACCAGCAACAAGTGATGTCAGAGCTAGGTTTGGCAAAGCGAGTCACTAAAGGAGGTTCCAGAATATTTAAAGCCACTACTAAAAAGTGTTATCAATGCAACGAGAGTGAAATTTGTCAAAATTAAGTGTAAGGTTCATGACGTTCCTTGGGAGTAGATTTGAAAGAGTTCAAAAGAGATCAGTCAAAGAAGATTGCTTCCATTGAGCACAAAAATAAATATATAGAATTTAAGGAAAATAATAAACATCCATGCAATAAGGCCCTCACCTGAACATGATCTAACTATACACTATTATTCACAAACCTAGATGCAAAAAGTTTATATGTTAGGTCTAGGCCTTAGGAATATCCCAATGAGCACAAATTGTAAACTAGAAAAAAATTTGTTCATCCAAGGATTAGGGATAGAAAAAATAGGGCATTGGGGTGCTAATGGATCCACACTCTAGGAACAATAGTGTCCATATTGTAAGGAGGGGAAGATCCAATAGAAAGAGTCTCTTGAGAAAGGATGTGGGAGCAAGTAACATCTTTAAAATTGAACATTATAAAAGCGGGCCCAATCAAAGGGGACCCATAATCAACCTCCAACATAATCTGAGAGGAAATAAGGGGCAAAATTTCAAGAGGAGGAACTGTAGGATGGACATGTGAGCCACCCTCACACATAGGTAGTAGAGATGCACTAGGGGCAACAAGGGGAGAGAGGAATCCTATACACAAAAAAAAAATAGATTGGAGATTGTCACCGAGAAAACCCTATATAATCTCAAGGGTAGATCTAGCACCAAGAAACCAAGAATCTAGCTAATTTTCCCAAAAAATCATCATTAGGATCAAAATCCCAAGGCATATCTACATATATAGCACCCCTAACTCCACCCAAACTGGAGTCCCCAAAACAAAGACCATGACTACCATAGAAAGGAAAACTAGAGGCTCTGCAAGCTACCCTCAAACTATTCAAGCAAGCTTCAGAGAAAGACTAAAGGGAAGAAGAACCAACCTCTATGCCTTTAGGGAAACTAGTTGAGGAATGGCCAAGGATATATTATGTAATAGGACTGGCTACCTCCTCTCTCGTACCTTCTATCACCCATAATCCACAAACACGGTTCTTGAAGATCCCAAAGTAGGATATCTTCATCTCCATCCTCTTCACCGCCTTCATCCTCACCATCACCAAGGATTGCTCCAGACCTGTTGTCATTACCTACCTTAGGTAGGTCTTTCAACATCATTCTCGCCTTCACCTTCATCATTCCTATCCTTGCAAGATATTGAATATTGCTTTGTTCACCATTTGGATTATCTTATTGTTATTACTCCTAGATTAATTAATTATAATAGTCAAATTTAGAAAATGCTAAACTACAGATACCAAAACCTAACTTCAATGTTGAATTATAAAACTACATGAGCCTAAACAAGAATACAACTACATTCATAATATTAAATTTTAATCTCCTATTAAATTTAAGAAAAAAAGTAAAAGAGTTAATGAACTTGTTAACAAATAGAAAATAAGATACAATAATAAACTGAAAAATAATTCTTTAAATTATAGTGATAAATCAATGAATAAATTGAATATGTTAAGAAAAATAAAAAATATTAATCCAATCAACTATGAATTAAGAAGATTGTAAATAAGAAAACTAGCAAGTGAAAAAGGATATATATCACGACACATGTAAATGATATCCAAACAATTTATATCATTATTACATGAAGAATTAGTATTATCAAAAGGTATAATAATTGCAACAAGGACTAAGGAAGGTGTAACATTATCATATAAAACAACATCCCTAGATAGATAATTAGAATATAGGGTTATCTCGTCATTATCATAAGTTAAAGCATGGGAAGTTAGAGTGCTCAAAGGAAAAATATCATCATGTTCATGCATTTGATAACTATCATTAGACATGTGTGGAGTAACAAAATGAATCTAATGGACAAGTGAACTAATTATCCAAAATATAAGGATAGTTGATAGGAACTACCATGAAGGAAGAAAAATTTAAAAAAATGATGAAATAAGACCTACATAGATGACATTCTCATCCATCAAATAAAAATACATAGAACCTAGCAAGTGGGAGCTAAAGTCAAATAGATTGTATGAAGAAATTAAAATTGGTAATACAAGTATGAATAGAAGATAAAAATAAAGGTCTATGAGAATGTAGTCAATGATGTAACCATAATGCGTAACCAAAGGATGATAGGGTAAGATGGAGAGAACATACTATAAAACTCTAAAATCTAATACAAATAAATAAATCATACATCAATATAGGGTGTATCAAAACCTTATTTAGGTTTCAAACAAAGGATAGATAGTAAAGAAAAATATGAAACTCTATTGTAGAAGTTTTCAACTCTAAGGCTAAACCCTAAATGAGTGTAAGATAAGTCAGGTTCACAAAGATGTAAAGAACATAAATGTTTTCCTTAAAATATGTAGGACTATGAGAATAAATAAAATTATTAAAGAAATAATTAAGATTCAAAAATGAAATGAGCCTAATCATTTTCATATATAGAAATAACCATAAAAATTGAAATGATAGAATATGATAGTTAAATTAAAAATTATTGATGGAATATTATTATTGATATCAATAATCGATTTACCTTGAGAATGTTGTGCTTCGTGTTAAAAAAAAAATTCATTGGTTTAAAACTAATAAGACTCTTTTTTCTTTAGATATATTATCTTAAATGTTAACTATCTATTGTTATGGTTCACATCTATGTTACTATGAAAAAATGTATATTTTAATCAAACTTGACAAAATTTCACAATAGCAACACAAAATACTAAAATATCAAACCTATGTTGAATCAACCCTCTATAGAATACATATTCCCATATACAACATAAAAGTACTTGCAATAATATAAGATGGGGTGATCAAATGAAAGCAAGAGTAGAATAATTTAAATTTGTAAGGCATGCATAAATAAAAGGTAATAAGACAGATCTATGGGAATGCAATAAATAAAATAACCACAATGTAGAATGAAATGTTGAGTGTGTAAGCATAATGTAAAGATCATCCATAAAATCCCAAAATCTAATGTTGAGAGTAATGTGTGGAAACTTCATCTAAACAAATTTGCGGGATATTTACAAGCCACGTTTGAAAACTCACGTCATTCGCTTCCCTGATTCGGTCCATTTTACACCACCAAATTCGATCCTTCCCAAGCTATAAAACCAACAACGAGTCCTCAAGGAGATATTCTAAGTATCAATCATTCTTAAGCAACTCGAAAGGAAAGTACTCGCACAGAATTCATCTTTTCTTAGCACTCATCGATGGCTTCAATGATGATGAAAGCACCCGGAGCCCTTAACTGCGGGGCAGTCAAAACGAATAGTGTGGGTCATATCAGTAGATTGCCCAACAGTAGCCTCAAAGTCAAGTGCATGGCTGCAAAGGTTTGCTATTTTGCTGTTGTTCGTTTAGCTATTTTGCTCTTTATTCTTAAAAAGCTTTGGCTAATGCGTTTTATTTTGCTACGTGGATCAGGATCCAAAGGAAACGTCCTCTACTGAAGGCGTTTCTGCTTCAAGCTCTACCAAGGTAAGAAACGCTCTAGATGCCCAATTTATAGTTTATTTATATAATGTGGACAATTTATCTGATATAGGAAATATGGAATCCAGGTGAGCACGAAATTTGGCGACCTGTTTGCGTTCTCAGGGCCTGCGCCGGAGATCATCAATGGAAGGGCGGCTATGTTGGGGTTCGTGTCTGCCATTGCAGTGGAGGTGGCCAGCGGAAGAGATTTGCTGTCGCAATTGAATAGTGGAGGACTGTCGTGGTTTGCGTTAACTGCAGGATTAATGACGGTGGGGACACTGGTGCCCCTGTTCAATGGAATATCGAGGGAGAGCACGTCGCAGCCAATATTTTCATCCACAGCAGAAATGTGGAATGGGCGCTTTGCTATGCTCGGCCTCCTCGCATTGGCTTTCACTGAATACGTCAAGGGTGGACCGCTTGTATAAACACCTTAATATCTATTTCTATTCAAGCACAAGCTCCAGTATTGGAAGCTCTCGCATGGCATTCCATGTTCCAGTGGAATTTTCTTGTACCGTTTAGCATGTCATACAGTTCAATTATACAAAACCTTGTAAAAATATTCAATCTTATACTATAAAGAAAGTTTGAGTTCAACGACTAGGGCACTTTACTATTTTTTGAAAGCTTGTTAAACAACAAATGCAATAAGATTTCTTAGCGTTTAAATACTCTTATACATTTCAAATATGTTCATAATAATTCAAATCAGTGCAAGAATTTAAATATCTGGTGAACTGGAAGATTTCTCATTGGTCTACCAATTTATGTAGATGTTCAGTCTTATCATACATCTATTAGGTTTACCCATGCACTAATTCATTAATACCTTCATTTTACAATTCTTGTGGCCTAAGTCATTTTGACATGCATAAAATTAATTATGTGTCTTTATATCTGATTCCTACAATTTTAAAACTCAAATTCAAATTTTAGTTTACTCATAATCATTTGTTATTTATCAAAGCTAATTAAACACATGTTTAGATGATTTATAGTTATGTTCTTGTATTTAAAGGCAAATTCATTTGCATTTTTTTAAAAGTTGTGTATGGAAACTTATGTATCCCCATTTAAACTATATTCACATACATTCATTATTTAAATTTATAATATATTACAATCAATTTCAACGTACATCTAGACATTCACTCCATGTATTGAGATTATCATTTCACTATGTGAGTTTTTTTTTCATTCGTATTCAAGATTGATCATATCGTCTATTGGAATGAACCTAACATTTTAAACTTCAAATTTATGTTCTTAGATCCTAGCCTCATTTATTAGTCATTATGAGCTAGCCTTGTGCATGTTTGTTAGATGTGTTATTATGTCTCTTCAAATCATTGATCTAGTTAATCAAATCTTCTAGATCTAAAGTTTCTAAGCAACATGAGAGATCAATCTTAGGTTTGCTTCTAGCTTTCACCAAGGTAATTGAATTTTTTTCATTCATTCTAAGGTCCTCCACAAAATTATATTTTTTCATTACACCACTATGAATAGATGACGGATAAAGATTCAATATCATATCACAATTTTATTCAACAAAGTAGTATTAGGTGAAATGGTTTCACCTAAACTACATGACATAATTTTTTTTTGACAAAACTCTATAACATGAAACAATAAGTTTTCTATATTCTCATTTTAAAACATAGATAAGATTGAATTCACAAAGATTGTTTTGTCCAAAATATTTTTGAGGAAAAATGTTCTAGTTGAAACACTTTTGTCTCAAAATGTCTATATGACAACCTTTGTGGCATTTTAACCCTTGTTGAAAAAAATCAATTTTAACTCTAGATTTGTTTAACTCAATCTTATCTCTCCAAAATGGAATTAAATTGTCCAATCAAATCATTTCACCTGGATTGTGCTTCCTTCGAATCGATCTCGACTGTTCATTAAAGATCAATGCTGACCTTTGGTCTCCCTCTTGATTTGGTTATAAATTCGGGCTCTCATTCTTCAATCAGCATCTGAGAATTTTACATCGTTATTATGCTAATATTGTGTTGCGGGTTATAGAGGAAATTTTGAAGAAGCTTTGCATAGTTAATTCATCAATCAACTTAGTTTTCATTTAGATTTCTAGTTCATTAGCAACTTAGATTCATTTCTCTTATATAGATTCAATTTCTTGCATATAATCTAGATTACCTTCATTTAGAGCTTTGATCATTTAGCTTGATAATCTCATTTGGCTTAATCAATTAATCTTGCGTTCAATCTTGCATTTAATTATTAATTTTGCATTCGCCTAGTTGCATGCATTTAAAAATCCTCTGTTTGAGTGTAGTCTAGTCACTGGTTTATTGAAGCATTTGTGCCCTTGCAGGTTCCCCAAATTTCACACACACACATATGTGGATTTTTCAATCGAAGGAACATCTACAGGACCAAACACATCAAAATGACTAAGATCGAAAACACCACAAGTTTTATGAGAACCCAAGTAAAAATGAATGCGATTTTGTTTTCCATAAATACAATGCTCACAGAAATCAAAGTCAAGATTACAATCATTCAACCCTTCAATAAGGTTTTTATTTTTCAAGGTCCGTAGACCCTTTTCTCCAATGTGGCCAAGCCTATGGTACCATAACATAGTCTTCTTTGCAGGTAACTTCGCTTTAGAAGAAAGAGAACCCTTAGGTACCCAAAAGTTGTTTCCATCTGCAGAAGGTGAAACCCTCAAATCTTCCTCAAATTTACTTTTTATAGAACTGTTATTACACTCAACAGTGTATGCATCTAGGTTATACAAAGTGTTGAACCTAACACCTCTAGCAATTCCCATAGCACCCTTAATAATCTTACATCCTGCTTTATAAAAAGACTACCTGCACACCTGTATCTATCATTTTGCTCACAGATAACAAATTTTGTTTAAAACTAGGGATATGCAACACACCATTAATCCTTTTTAGTCTACCATCATAAAACCCAATTCTAACTTTACCTCAACCAACAATGTCTAAATGTAAATCATAACCCAAGTACACCTGACCTCCATTAAATTATTCATATTTAGAAAACCAATCTCTATTGGCAGTCGTATGAAAAGATGCACCTGAGTCAATTAACCAGGCATCATTACCTACATGATTCACCAAGACTACAATAAATGCATCACCATCTTCCTTGTTAGACTCAGAATCAGAAACAATCTTCTTCTTTTCCTTCTTCTTTTCTTCTTTGTAGTCCTTACGGATGTGACTTGGTTTAGCGCAATTCCAGCAAATGACTTTGGACTTTCCAGGATATTTTGATCTCCCTTTCAATTTGGACTTATCACGCGTCTCATTCTTCTTGTCTTTCTCCTTAGGTCTTCCACAAATAGTTAGGGCTTCCTTCAAACTGTGGGATACCTTCCTTCACATCTCTTCACCAACTAGGGCACCCACCACATCTTCAGACTTCAAAACAACAAAATTACTAGGTAAGTGCACAAAGATGGTGGTCAAAAAGGGGGGTATAAGTGGACACTTTTTTTCTGAAATCAGGTGAACCTGAACTTAGAGGCAAAATTTGAAAGTCATCCACTAAAGATATGAAGATAATCAAAGAACTAATATTGTAGTACTCTGAATCTAGTTTCCAAACTACTGAAGTTTTTCAAAATTGGATAAGATTAAGGGGGGTCAAATCCTTCGTGCACAAAAACCTGACCGTGTTTTTTTCTGAAAAACATAACATAGTGTCTGACATGCGCATCAAAAAATTCATAGTTAGATTTAGTATTTTGACAAATCCTTTGGCGGAAAGATAGGTAGATTTAATTACCTAGTGGCTTAACAACCATTTTTAGGGTTCACAAAACTCTCTCTCTCTCTTTCTCTCTCTCTCCCTTCCTCCATACCCCATCTTCTCTTTCACCCTCCCTCTTCTCTCTCCCTCTCCATCCCTCTACCTCTCTCCCTCTCTCTGCCTTCCCTCCCACATCTCTCTCTCTCTCTCTCTCTCTCTCTCTACCTGCAATATGTTTCAGAAGAAAACAATAGGTACGAAGAGAAAGAGGGAGAGTAACACAAATGATGTCCTGTAGAATGATAGTGGTGGGTATGCGAGAGTTCCCACGTTGTTACACAACGCCTATCACCTAAAGAAAGTAGAGGTGTCATTAGAGGTCATTAGAGGTCATATTGTTT